>NC_143035.1:7025000-7181250 GCF_057628025.1 Oncorhynchus mykiss | reverse complement strand
AGTAGAATGTTTCCATACAGCTTCTCTGTTTGCGGTTAATAACTGTGGAGATTAATGAGAGGGTGAATTTGCATAAACATGTTTTCTTAATTCAGCCTTCATTGTTATACCACCTTCATTGTTATTCATTAATACGATTAAGGTTACGTTTACGTATCGATTCAAGGCTGTAATATGAGATAATTGCTTGTCTCTTCCCAAATTTGAAGTGTTTTTGTTTGATGTTTGTTTATGCAGGGATTAACTAGTGTTTCCATCTCTTGCCTGGCGGGAGAGAGAAAAGAGCAGCTTACCTGATTGGCACTACGTCTAATTAAGATGGAGGAAGAGAGGGAAGAAAGTAGTAAGGGGATGGAGAGAGAGGGGAGTGGAAGACCGATTGGTATTTGGTATTTATTAGTATCCCCCTGAGCCTCTGCAAAAGCATCAGCTACTCTTCCTGGTGTCCACACGAAACATGACATAATATAATGTAGAGATAGAGTTTCTTCCCTTTTAATGCCAATAAAGCTTCTTGAATTGAATGGAGAGAGAAAGAAAAGAAAGGGGGTGAGGGCGTGGAAGAGAGGGGGGGGTGGGAATTGGCAAAGGAAAGGGTGGAAGGGAAGGGAATAAAGAGATTGAAGGCTAAAATAAAGAGATTGTAGATTAAGAGATTGAGGGGGAGGGTGAGGAGATATGAATAGAGGAGGGTGGTGCAAAGGGATAGAGAGAGGAAGAGGGGAATCGGGATACAGTAAGAGAGGGAGAAGGGATTGCTTTGAATGCAGTCGATCTGTCAGAGCATTACACACACAGCTGTAAACTCAGATAGCGTCCTCTCTCTAAATATAGCACACCCTAAGATGGACAGATAAGACCAGAACAAAACAGAGAGGGGAGGGGGGGGGGCAGGGGGAGATGGTGGTGTGACAGAGAGTAGGAAGTTTAATGCTAACACATAAACGTGCAAAAGAAGCCACACCACAGAACAGCTTATTTACATACTCAGAACACACATAACACACAAGCACACACACACAAAAAAGTTGCACACACAAACATACTGCACGCATAAATATTGGCACTAAAATAAATTATTGCTTGAGCGAAAACATAAAACAATTAGCATTTGATTTTGACCGCCTACATGGAAAACAATGACGTCAGTAACATGAAACATCATGTTAATTTACAGTTTCTGTCAAAATCCAATTTCCATCCAGCAGGGTGTCCCAGACATGCTGGAGGGGGAAGCCCATTTTGGGAGCTCAACAGTGGGGTGTGAGCAGCGAGCTCTTTTTGGAGGGTTGGAACTGGTGCTCCAGATGCAGATGCAGGTTGACGTTTAGATAGGGCAGCTGCAAAGTCAAAATTTACTATATTGTAAACTTTTATGAAAACAAAAAATGTGCTTTTTGGTCTTAATTTAAGGTTAGGCATTAGGGTTAGCAGTGTGGTTAAGATTTAAAATCAGATCATTCTGCAGAGCTGCCTTCAGAACAAGATTCATGGTGAAAAACACTCACCTGCCACCCAGACACCCAGTCTCCATATCCCCCTTGGGACGAATCACTGTGGGTTTGATGGAGTGACAGTGTCCCTGTGGGACCTCCAAAATTAAAACACCAAAGCTAACATCGCAGCTCTGCCACAAAAATGGAAGAGGCAAATCACTCAAAAGAATTGGTTCGTCTAACTCCAATGAAAAATCATGCAGTACCTGGCTTTAAATGACTAGTATAAAACGTAAAATGTGTAAGTTTCACTTAAATTCGAGAGGGTTGACAACAATTCAAGATAGTTGGGAACAGATTTTTGATGTTTCAAATCAAACTTTATTTGTCACATGCGCCGAATACAACAAGTGTAGACTTTACCGTGAAATGCTTAGTAAAAAGCCCTTACCAACAGTGCAGTTCAAGAAGAAGAAAATATTTACCAAGAAGACTAAAATAAAAAGTAATAATAAAAGTAACACAATAAGAATAACGAGGCTATACACAGGGGGCACCAGTACCGAATCAGTGTGTGGGGATACAGGCTAGTTGCAGTAATCTGTACGTGTAGCTCGGGGCGAAGTGACTATGCATAGGTAACAAACAAACAGCGAGTGTACAAACATTTTCCGTTGGCGATTTTATGAATTGTTCAGCAGTCTTATGGCTTGGGGCTAGAAACTGTTGAGGAGCCTTTTGGTCCTATAACTTGGGTGACTGGAGTCTGACAAGATTATGGGGTTTCCTCTGACATCTCCTATTATGCACATCCTGGATTACAGGAAGCTTGGCCCCAGTAATGTACTGGGCCGTTCACACTACCCTCTGACGGTCAGATGCCGAGCAGTTGCCATACCAGGCAGTGATGCAACTGGTCAGGATGCTCTCGATGGTGCAGCTGTGGAACCTTTTGAGGATCTGGAGACCCATGCCAAATCTTTTCAGTCTCCTGATGGGAAAAGGTTTTGTCGTGCCCTCTTCACGACTGTCTTGGTGTGTTTGGACCATGATAGTTCATTGGTGATGTGGACACCAAGAAACTTGAAACTTTACCCGCTCCACTACAGCCCCGTCGATGTTAATGGGGGCCTGGTTCGGCCCGCCTTTTCCTGTCGTCCATGATCAGCTCCTTTATCTTGCTCACATTGAGGGAGAGGTTGTTGTCCTGGCACCACACTGCCAGTTCTCTGACCTCCTCCCTATAGGCCGTCTCATCATTGTCGGTGATCAGGCCTACCATTGTTGTGTCGTCAGAAAACTTCATGGATGGAGTCTTGTTTGGCCACGCAGTCTTGGGTGAACAGGGAATACAGGAGGGGACTAAGTACACACCCCTGAGGGCCCCAGTGGTAAGGATCAGCGTGGCAGACGTGTTGCTGCCTACTCTTACCACCTGGGGGGCGGCCTGTCAGGAAGTCCAGGATCCAGTTGCAGAGGGAGGTGTTCAGTCCCAGAGTCCTTACCTTAGTGATGAGCTTCGTGGGCACTATGGTGTTGAACGCTGAGCTGTAGTCAATGAACAGCATTCTCACATAGGTGTTCCTTTTGTCCAGGCGTGAAAGGGCAGTGTGGAGTGCGATTGAGTCATCTGTGGATCTGTTGGGACAGTATGCGAATTGGAATGGGTCTAGGGTGTCCAGGAGGATGCTGTTGATGTATGCCATGACCAGTCTTTCAAAGCACTTCATGGCTACAGACGTGAGTGCCACAGGGTAGTAATCATGTAGGCAGGTTACCTTCACTTCCTTGGGCACAGGGACTATGGTGGTCTGCTTGAAACATGTAGGTATTACAGACTCAGTCAGGGAGAAGTTGAAAATGTCAGTGAAGACACTTAACAGTTGGTCCGCACAAGCTTTGAGTACAAGTCCTGGTAATCCTTTTGGCCCAGCGCTTTGTGAATGTTGACCTGTTTAACTTTTTATGGCTGCAGGGACAGTATTGAGTAGCTTGGATGAAAAGGTGCCCATTGTAAACGGCCAGTTCCTCAATCTCAGTTGCTAATATATGCATATTATTAGTATTGGATAAATCAAATCAAATCAAATTTTATTTGTCACATACACATGGTTAGCAGATGTTAATGCGAGTGTAGCGAAATGCTTGTGCTTCTAGTTCCGACAATGCAGTAATAACCAACAAGTAATCTAACTAACAATTCCAAAACTACTGTCTTGTACACAGTGTAAGGGGATAAAGAATATGTACATAAGGATATATGAATGAGTGATGGTACAGAGCAGCATAGGCAAGATACAGTAGATGGTATCGAGTACAGTATGTACAAATGAGATGAGTATGTAAACAAAGTGGCATAGTTTAAAGTGGCTAGTGATACATGTATTACATAAGGATACAGTCGATGATATAGAGTACAGTATATACGTATGCATATGAGATGAATAATGTAGGGTAAGTAACATTATATAAGGTAGCATTGTTTAAAGTGGCTAGTGATATATTTACATCATTTCCCATCAATTCCCATTATTAAAGTGGCTGGAGTTGAGTCAGTGTCAGTGTGTTGGCAGCAGCCACTCAATGTTAGTGGTGGCTGTTTAACAGTCTGATGGCCTTGAGATAGAAGCTGTTTTTCAGTCTCTCGGTCCCAGCTTTGATGCACCTGTACTGACCTCGCCTTCTGGATGATAGCGGGGTGAACAGGCAGTGGCTCGGGTGGTTGATGTCCTTGATGATCTTTATGGCCTTCCTGTGACATCGGGTGGTGAAGGTGTCCTGGAGGGCAGGTAGTTTGCCCCCGGTGATGCGTTGTGCAGACCTCACCACCCTCTGGAGAGCCTTACGGTTGAGGGCGGAGCAGTTGCCGTACCAGGCGGTGATACAGCCCGCCAGGATGCTCTCGATTGTGCATCTGTAGAAGTTTGTGAGTGCTTTTGGTGACAAGCCAAATTTCTTCAGCCTCCTGAGGTTGAAGAGGCGCTGCTGCGCCTTCTTCACAATGCTGTCTGTGTGAGTGGACCAATTCAGTTTGTCTGTGATGTGTATGCCGAGGAACTTAAAACTTGCTACCCTCTCCACTACTGTTCCATCGATGTGGATAGGGGGGTGTTCCCTCTGCTGTTTCCTGAAGTCCACAATCATCTCCTTAGTTTTGTTGACGTTGAGTGTGAGGTTATTTTCCTGACACCACACTCCGAGGGCCCTCACCTCCTCCCTGTAGGCCGTCTCGTCGTTGTTGGTAATCAAGCCTACCACTGTTGTGTCTTCCGCAAACTTGATGATTGAGTTGGAGGCGTGCGTGGCCACGCAGTCGTGGGTGAACAGGGAGTACAGGAGAGGGCTCAGAACGCACCCTTGTGGGGCCCCAGTGTTGAGGATCAGCGGGGAGGAGATGTTGTTGCCTACCCTCACCACCTGGGGGCGGCCCGTCAGGAAGTCCAGTACCCAGTTGCACAGGGCGGGGTCGAGACCCAGGGTCTCGAGCTTGATGACGAGCTTGGAGGGTATTATGGTGTTGAATGCCGAGCTGTAGTCAATGAACAGCATTCTCACATAGGTATTCCTCTTGTCCAGATGGGTTAGGGCGGTGTGCAGTGTGGTTGAGATTGCATCGTCTGTGGACCTATTTGGGCGGTAAGCAAATTGGAGTGGGTCTAGGGTGTCAGGTAGGGTGGAGGTGATATGGTCCTTGACTAGTCTCTCAAAGCACTTCATGATGACGGAAGTGAGTGCTACGGGGCGGTAGTCGTTTAGCTCAGTTACCTTAGCTTTCTTGGGAACAGGAACAATGGTGGCCCTCTTGAAGCATGTGGGAACAGCAGACTGGTATAGGGATTGATTGAATATGTCCGTAAACACACCGGCCAGCTGGTCTGCGCATGCTCTGAGGGCGCGGCTGGGGATGCCGTCTGGGCCTGCAGCCTTGCGAGGGTTAACACGTTTAAATGTCTTACTCACCTCGGCTGCAGTGAAGGAGAGACCGCATGTTTTCGTTGCCGGCCGTGTCAGTGGCACTGTATTGTCCTCAAAGCGGGCAAAAAAGTTGTTTAGTCTGCCTGGGAGCAGGACATCCTGGTCCGTGACTGGGCTGGATTTCTTCCTGTAGTCCGTGATTGACTGTAGACCCTGCCACATGCCTCTTGTGTCTGAGCTGTTGAATTGAGATTCTACTTTGTCTCTGTACTGACGCTTAGCTTGTTTGATAGCCTTGCGGAGGGAATAGCTGCACTGTTTGTATTCGGTCATGTTACCAGACACCTTCCCCTGATTAAAAGCAGTGGTTCGCGCTTTCAGTTTCACGCGAATGCTGCCATCAATCCACGGTTTCTGGTTAGGGAATGTTTTAATCGTTGCTATGGGAACGACATCTTCAACGCACGTTCTAATGAACTCACACACCGAATCAGCGTATTCGTCAATGTTGTTGTCTGACGCAATACGAAACATGTCCCAGTCCACGTGGTGGAAGCAGTCTTGTGGAGTCAGCTTGGTCGGACCAGCGTTGGACAGATCTCAGCGTGGGAGCCTCTTGTTTTAGTTTCTGTCTGTAGGCAGGGATCAACAAAATGGAGTCGTGGTCAGCTTTTCCGAAAGGGGGGCGGGGCAGGGCCTTATATGCGTCGCGGAAGTTAGAGTAACAATGATCCAAGGTCTTTCCACCCCTGGTTGCGCAATCGATATGCTGATAAAATTTAGGGAGTCTTGTTTTCAGATTAGCCTTGTTAAAATCCCCAGCTACAATGAATGCAGCCTCCGGATGAATGGTTTCCAGTTTGCAAAGAGTTAAATAAAGTTCGTTCAGAGCCATCGATGTGTCTGCTTGGGGGGGGATGTATACGGCTGTGATTATAATCGAAGAGAATTCTCTTGGTAGATAATGCGGTCTACATTTGATTGTGAGGAATTCTAAATCAGGTGAACAGAAGGATTTGAGTTCCTGTATGTTTCTTTCATCACACCATGTCACGTTAGTCATAAGGCATACGCCGCCGCCCCTCTTCTTACCAGAAAGTTGTTTGTTTCTGTCTGCGCGATGTGTGGAGAAACCCGTTGGCTGCACCGCTTCGGATATAGTCACTCCAGTGAGCCACGTTTCCGTGAAGCAAAGAACGTTACAGTCTCTGATGTCCCTCTGGAATGCTACCCTTGCTCGGATTTCATCAACCTTGTTGTCAAGAGACTGGACATTGGCAAGAAGAATGCTAGGGAGTGGTGCACGATGTGCCCGTCTCCGGAGTCTGACCAGAAGACCGCCTCGTTTCCCTCTTTTTCGGAGTTGTTTTTTTTTGGGTCGCTGCATGGAATCCACTCAGTTGTCCTGTTTGTAAGGCAGAACACAGGATCCGCGTCGCGAAAAACATATTCTTGGTAGTACTGATGGTGAGTTGATGCTGATCTTATATTCAGTAGTTCTTCTCGACTGTATGTAATGAAACCTAAGATGAGCTGGGGTACTAATGTAAGAAATAACACGTAAAAAAACAAAAAACTGCATAGTTTCCTAGGAACGCGAAGCGAGGCGGCCATCTCTGTCGGCGCCGGAAGAAAACACTTTGAAGTTTCAAAAAATGTTTGAATTATGTCTGTGAGTATAACAGAACTCATATAGCAGGCAAAAACCTGAGAAACTCCACTCCGTTTTTTTTCTTTTCTGGGGGTGGCAGAATTTCAACCAAAATCTCATTGAAATTACAGCGAGATATGGATGAGTTTTCACTTCCTACGCCTTCCACTAGATGTCAACAGTCAATAGAACTTTGTCTGATGACTCTCTTGTGAAGGGGGGTCGAATGACACAGGAAATAGTCACAACTGCCACGAGTTGACCATCTATTCACTATGCCTGCGTTCCATCGCTCATCTGAAGTAATTCTAATTCTCCGGTTGTAACGTTATTCAAGATATATGTAAACAACATTCTAAAGATTGATTCAGTACATCGTTTGACATGTTTCTACTGACTGTTAGGGAACTTTTGGACATTTCGTCACGTTATAGTGGACGCGCTTTTTGACTTTGGAATTGTTTACCAAATGCGCAATCAAAGTAGCTAATTGGACATAAATAACGTACATTTTCGAACAAATCAAGCATTTATTGTGGACCTGGGATTCCTAGGACTGCATTCTGATGAAGTTCATCAAAGGTAAGGAAACATTTATCATGTATTTTCTGGTTTCTGTTAACTCCAACATGGCGGATAATTTGGCTTCTGTTCTGAGCGCCGTCTCAGATTATTGCATGTGTTGCTTTTTCCATAAACTATTTTTGAAATCTGAGACAGCGGTTGCATTAAGGAGACGTATATCTATATTTCTATGTGTATAACTTGTATTATCATCTACATTTATTAAGAGTATTTCTGTTGAAACGATGTGGCTATGCAAAATCACTTGATGTTTTTGGAACAAATGAATCTAATAAGCCAATGTAAACTCAGATTTTTTTAATATAAATATGAACTTTATCAAACAAAACATGCATGTATTGTGTAACATGAAGTCCTGTGAGGGTCATCTGATAAAGATAATTTAAGGTTAGTGATTAATTTTATCTTTATTTCTGGTTTTTGTGAATGCTATATTTAGCTGGAAAATGGCTGTGTTTGTAGGAATTGTAATTATGAGATTTCTGTGGTTTGAATTTGGCACCCTCTATTTTCACTGGTATTTTTATTTATTTATTTTTATTTCACCTTTATTTAACCAGGTAGGCAAGTTGAGAACAAGTTCTCATTTATAATTGCGACCTGGCCAAGATAAAGCAAAGCAGTTCAACACATACAACACAGAGTTACACATGGAGTAAACAATTAACAACTTAATAACACAGTAGAAAAAAAAGAGAGTCTATATACATTGTGTGCAAAAGGCATGAGGAGGTAGGCGAATAATTACATTTTTGCAGATTAACACTGGAGTGATAAATTATCAGATGGTCATGTACAGGTAGAGATATTGGTGTGCAAAAGAGCAGAAAAGTAAATAAATAAAAACAGTATGGGGATGAGGTAGATAAAATTGGGTGGGCTATTTACCGATAGACTATGTATAGCTGCAGCGATCGGTTAGCTGCTCAGATAGCAGATGTTTGAAGTTGGTGAGGGAGATAAAAGTCTCCAACTTCAGCGATTTTTGCAATTCGTTCCAGTCACAGGCAGCAGAGAACTGGAACGAAAGGCGGCCAAATGAGGTGTTGGCTTTAGGGATGATCAGTGAGATACACCTGCTGGAGCGCGTGCTACGGGTGGGTGTTGCCATCGTGACCAGTGAACTGAGATAAGGCGGAGCTTTACCTAGCATGGACTTGTAGATGACCTGGAGCCAGTGGGTCTGGCGATGAATATGTAGCGAGGGCCAGCCGACTAGAGCATACAGGTCGCAGTGGTGGGTGGTATAAGGTGCTTTAGTAACAAAACGGATGGCACTGTGATAAACTGCATCCAGTTTGCTGAGTAGAGTGTTGGAAGCTATTTTGTAGATGACATCACCGAAGTCGAGGATCGGTAGGATAGTCAGTTTTACTAGGGTAAGTTGGCGGCGTGAGTGAAGGAGGCTTTGTTGCGGAATAGAAAGCCGACTCTAGATTTGATTTTAGATTGGAGATGTTTGATATGAGTCTGGAAGGAGAGTTTACAGTCTATCCAGACACCTAGGTACTTATAGATGTCCACATATTCTAGGTCGGAACCATCCAGGGTGGTGATGCTAGTCGGGCGTGCGGGTGCAGGCAGCGAACGGTTGAAAAGCATGCATTTGGTTTTACTAGCGTTTAAGAGCAGTTGGAGGCCACAAATGAGGTGAGGTAAGGGAGGTAAAGGCAAAAAAAAAAGGCCATGGTGGCAAAGTAAATACATTATAGCAAGTAAAACACTGGAATGGTAGATTTCCAGTGGAAGAATGTGCAAAGAAGAAATTAAAATAATGGGGTGCAAAGGAGCAAAATAAATAAATAAATAAATTAAATAAATACAGTAGGGAAAGAGGTAGTTGTTTGGGCTAAATTATAGGTGGGCTATGTACAGGTGCAGTAATCTGTGAGCTGCTCTGTTGGTGCTTAAAGCTAGTGAGGGAGATAAGTGTTTCCAGTTTCAGAGATTTTTATATTTCGTTCCAGTCATTGGCAGCAGAGAACTGGAAGGAGAGGCGGCCAAAGAAAAAATTGGTTTTGGGGGTGACCAGAGAGATATAACTGCTGGAGCGCGTGCTACAGGTGGGTGATGCTATGGTGACCAGCGAGCTGAGATAAGGGGGGACTTTACCTAGCAGGGTCTTGTAGATGACCTGGAGCCAGTGGGTTTGGCGACGAGTATGAAGCGAGGGCCAGCCAACGAGAGCGTACAGGTCGCAATGGTGGGTAGTATATGGGGCTTTGGTGACAAACGGATTGGACTGTGATAGACTGCATCCAATTTGTTGAGTAGGGTATTGGAGGCTATTTTGTAAATGACATTGCCGAAGTAGAGGATTGGTAGGATGGTCAGTTATACAAGGGTATGTTTGGCAGCATGAGTGAAGGATGCTTTGTTGCGAAATAGGAAGCCAATTCTAGATTTAACTTTGGATTGGAGATGTTTGATGTGGGTCTGGAAGGAGAGTTTACAGTCTAACCAGACACCTAGGTATTTGTAGTTATCCACGTATTCTAAGTCAGAGCCGCCCAGAGTAGTGATGTTGGACAGGCGGGCAGGTGCAGGCAGCGATCGGTTGAAGAGCATGCATTTAGTTTTACTTGTATTTAAGAGTAATTGGAGGCCACGGAAGGAGAGTTGTATGGCATTGAAGCTTGCCTGGAGGGTTGTTAACACAGTGTCCAAAGAAGGGCCAGAAGTATACAGAATGGTGTCGTCTGCGTAGAGGTGGATCAGAGACTCACCAGCAGCAAGAGCGACATCATTGATGTACACAGAGAAGAGAGTCGGTCCAAGAATTGAACCCTGTGGCACCCCCATAGAGACTGCCAGAGGTCCGGACAGCAGACCCTCTGATTTGACACACTGAACTCTATCAGAGAAGTAGTTGGTGAACCAGGCGAGGCAATCATTTGAGAAACCAAGGCTGTCGAGTCTGCCGATGAGGATGTGGTGATTGACAGAGACGAAAGCCTTGGCCAGATCAATGAATACGGCTGCACAGTAATATTTCTTATCGATGGCGGTTAAGATATCGTTTAGGACCTTGAGCGTGGCCGAGGTGCACCCATGACCAGCTCTGAAACCAGATTGCATAGAAGAGAAGGTATGGTGAGATTCGAAATGGTCGGTAATCTGTTTGTTGACTTGGCTTTAGAAGACCTTAGAAAGGCAGGGTAGGATAGATATAGATCTGTAGCAGTTTCGGTCAAGAGTGTCACCCCCTTTGAAGAGGGGGATGACCGCAGCTGCTTTCCAATTTTTGGGAATCTCAGACGACACGAAAGAGAGGTTGAACAGGCTAGTAATAGGGGTGGCAACAATTTTGGCAGATAATTTTAGAAATAAAGGGTCCAAAAACATCAGCTGACTGATAAGGAGAATTGAGGAAGGCTTGGGCGAGTTGCTGTGGCGGGTGCAGTGCTGTTGACCGGGGTAGGAGTAGCCAGGTGGAAAGCATGGCCAGCCGTAGAAAAATGCTTATTGAAATTCTCAATTATAGTGGATTTATCAGTGGTGACAGTATTTCCTATCTTCAGTGCAGTGGGCAGCTGGGAGGAGGTGTTCTTATTCTCCATGGACTTTACAGTGTCCCAGAACTTTTTTGAGTTAGTGTTGCAGGAAGTTAATTTCTGCTTGAAAAAGCTAGCCTTGGCTTTCCTAACTGCCTGTGTATAATGTCTTCTAGCTTCCCTGAACAGCTGCATATCATGGGGGCTGTTCTATGCTAATGCAGAACGCCATAGGATGTTTTTGTGTTGGTTAAGGGCAGTCAGGTCTGGGGAGAGCCAAGGGCTATATCTGTTCCTGGTTCTAAATTTCTTGAATGGGGCATGCTTATTTAAAATGGTTAGGAAGGCATTTAAAAAAATAACCAGGCATCCTCTACTGACGGGATGAGATCAATATCCTTCCAGGATACCCCGGCCAGGTCGATTAGAACGGCCTGCTCGCTGAAGTGTTTCAGGGAGCGTTTGACAGTGATGAGTGGAGGTTGTTTGACCGCTGACCCATTACGGATGCAGGCAATGAGGCAGTGATCGCTGAGATCTTGGTTGAAGACAGCAGAGGTGTATTTAGAGGGCAAATTGGTTAGGATGATATCTATGAGGGTGCCCGTGTTTAAGGCTTTGGGGAGGTATCTGGTAGGTTCATTGATAATTTGTGTGAGATTGAGGGCATCAAGCTTAGATTGTAGGATGGCTGGGGTGTTAAGCATGTTCCAGTTTAGGTCGCCTAGCAGCACGAGCTCTGAAGATAGATTGGGGGCAATCAGTTCACATATGGTGTCCAGAGCACAGCTGGGGGCAGAGGGTGGTCTATAGCAGGCGGCAACGGTGTGAGACTTGTTTTTAGAGAGGTGGATTTTTAAAAGAAGTTCAAATTGTTAGTTGTCATATCGATCCCGGTATTGGGATTGCAGCCATAACAAGTTAAAGGTTTTGTTCACATCGGCTACTGAGAACATTATCACATAGTCATCCAGAACAGCTGGTGCTCTCGTGCGTGCTTCAATGTTGCTTGCCTCGAAACGAGCATAAAAGGCATTTGGCTCGTCTGGTAGGCTCTGGGAAGCTCGCGCCTGGGTTTCCCTTTGTAGTCCATAATAGTTTTCAAGCTCTGCCACATCCGACGAGCATCAGAGCCGGTGTAGTAGGATTCAATCTTAATCCTGTATTGACGCTTTGCTTGTTTGATGGTCGGTCTGAGGGCATAGCGGGATTTCTTATAAGCTTCCGTATTTGTCTCCCGCTCCTTGAAAGCAGCAGCTCTAGCCATTAGCTCGTTGTGGATTTTGCCTGTAATCCATTGCTTCTGGTTGGGCTATGTACATAGAGTCACTGTGGGGACGACGTCATCGATGCACTTATCGAAGAAGCCGATGAATGAGGTGGTGTATTCCTCAATGCCATTGGATAAATCCCGGAACATATTCCAGTCTGTGCTAGCAAAACAGTCCTGTAGATGAGCATCCGCGTCTTCTGACCACTTCCGTATTGAGTGAGTCACTGGTACTTCCTGCTTTAGTTTTTGATTGTAAGCAGGAATCAGGAGGATAGAATTATGGTCAGATTTGCCAAATGGAGGGCAGGGGAGAGCTTTGTATACATTTCTGTGAGTGGAGTAAAGGTGGTCTAGGATTTTTTCCACCTGGTTGCAAATGTGACATGCTGGTAAAAATGTGGTAAAACTGACTTAAGTTTGCCTGCATTAAAATCCCTGGCCACTAGGAGTGACGCTTCTGGGTGAGCATTTTCTTCTTTGCTTATGGCCTTATTTATAGAGTTGGTTGAGAGCGGTCTTAGTGCCAGCTTTGTTTTGTGGTGGTAAATAGATGGCTACGAATAATTCAGATGAGAACTCTCTTGGTAGATAGTGTGGTCTACAGCTTATTATAAGGTACTCTACCTCATGCCAGCAATACCTCGAGACTTCTTTACAGTCATATTAGACATCACGCGCCAATACCATGGAATCGGTTTTATGAACTGATATACCAAGGCATCAATCCCTTTATTTCAATTTAAACTGTTATATACAATTCTCACCATAAAAAAAATGCTCAATATATTGGGCATTGAACAGTCAGCCCTGTGCAGCCACGAGGAAGCATAATAAATATATAATCTGTCCTTCGGAGGCTTGCTTTTGGAATCAGGTCCAGGAGTGTTTAAGTCGTAATGTCAGTGTTCAGATAGACCTACAAACAGTACTGTTGGGTGAACTGAAAAACCACAATCAATCAATTAAAAATATGATTGTACTCTTAGGTAAAGTATTTCATTTTAGGGAAGTCTCAGTAGAAATGGTACACAGAGAAAGGTTCAAGACCCTCATAAGACATCACAGTAAAAGAGAAGGATGTATTGCAAATG
Source organism: Oncorhynchus mykiss (assembly GCF_057628025.1). Lineage (NCBI taxonomy): Eukaryota > Metazoa > Chordata > Actinopteri > Salmoniformes > Salmonidae > Oncorhynchus > Oncorhynchus mykiss. The sequence goes on along the minus strand of NC_143035.1, from coordinate 7,167,805 downwards.
GAAATAGTAAAATGGTAGTGTACTGGGAAAGATGGGTTCATCTGTGGACATCTGAGGGTTGGAATTAAGAAGGGAGTCATCGGTTGATTGGCCAATACACTTGGAGTCCAGTGCGATTAGGAAAGAAACGTGTATATATATATATATATATATATATATATAGAGACTACCGTTCAAAAGTTTGGGGACACTTAGAAATGCCATTGTTGACGAAAGAAAATCACATTTTTTGTCCATTAAAATAACATCAAATTGATCAGAAATACAGTGTAGACAAAGTTAATGTCTGCAACACCACTAAGCAAGGGGCACCACCAAGCAAGCGGCACCATGAAAGACCAAGGAGCTCTCCAAACAGGTCAGGGACAAAGTTGTGGAGAAGTACAGATCAGGCTTGGGTTATAAAAAAATATTTGAAACTTTGAACATCCCACAGAGCACCATTAAATCCATTATTAAAAATGGAAAGAATATGGCACCACAACAAACCTGCCAAGAGACGACCGCCCACCAAACTCATGGACCAGGCAAGGAGGGCATTAATCAAAGGCAACAAAGAGACCAAAGATAACCCTGAAGGAGCTGAAAAACTCCACAGCAAAGATTGGAATATCTGTCCATAGGACCAGTTTCCTACTGCCTGAGCTATGTTGTTGAGGTAAATTGAGAAGAGCGTGGGGCCTAGGATTGAGCCTTGGGGTACTCCCTTGGTGACAGGCAGTGGCTGAGAGCACATTTTCTGACTTTATATACTGCGCTATTTGAGGTAGTTAGCAAACCAGGCCAAAGAGAGAAAGTGGGAGTGGGAAGGTGAACGGAAAGGCTCTGGAGCAACGAACCGCCCTTGCTGTCTCTGCCTGGCCGGTTCCCCTCTTTCCACTGGGATTCTCTGCCTCCTACCCTGTTACAGGGGCTGAGTCACTGGATTACTGGGGCTCTTTCATACCGTCCCTAGGAGGGGTGCGTCACTTGAGTGGGTTGAGTCACTGATGTGATCTTCCTGTCTGGGTTGGCGCCCCCCCTTGGGTTGTGCCGTGGCGGAGATCTTTGTGGGCTATACTCGGCCTTGTCTCAGGATGGTAAGTTGGTGGTTGAAGATATCCCTCTAGTGGTGTGGGGGCTGTGCTTTGGCAAAGTGGGTGGGGTTATATCCTTCCTGTTTGGCCCTGTCCGGGGGTGTCCTCGGATGGGGCCACAGTGTCTCCTGACCCCTCCTGTCTCAGCCTCCAGTATTTATGCTGCAGTAGTTTATGTGTCGGGGGGCTAGGGTCAGTTTGTTATATCTGGAGTACTTCTCCTGTCCTATTCGGTGTCCTGTGTGAATTTAAGTGTGCTCTCTCTAATTCTCTCTTTCTTTCTCTCTCTGAGGACCTGAGCCCTAGGGCCATGCCTCAGGACTACCTGACATGATGTCTCCTTGCTGTCCCCAGTCCACCTGGCCGTGCTGCTGCTCCAGTTTCAACTGTTCTGCCTTATTATTATTGGACCATGCTGGTCATTTATGAACATTTGAACAGCTTGGCCATGTTCTGTTATAATCTCCACCCGGCACAGCCAGAAGAGGACTGGCCACCCCACATAGCCTGGTTCCTCTCTAGGTTTCTTCCTAGGTTTTGGCCTTTCTAGGAAGTTTTTCCTAGCCACCATGCTTCTACACCTGCATTGCTTGCTGTTTGGGGTTTTAGGCTGGGTTTCTGTACAGCACTTTGAGATATCAGCTGATGTACGAAGGGCTATATAAAAACATTTGATTTGATTTTGATTTGAAAGACCCCTCAAAGACACCAATACTCCTTGACCGGCCCACAAGAATGGAATGGTCTACCGTATCAAAAGCTTTGGCCAAGTCAATAAAAATAGCAGCATAACATTGCTTAGAATCAAGCGCAATGATGACATCATTGAGGACGTTTAAGGTTGCAGTGACACATCCATAACCTGAGCGGAAACCAGATTGCATACCGGAGAAAATACTGTAGACATCAAGAAAGCCAGTCAGTTGATTACTGACAAGTTTTTCTAACACTTTTGATAAACAGGGCAAAATAGAAATAGGCCTAAATACAGGACGAACCGTGGCTGCCTTCAAAGAAATGGGAACCTCCCCAGAAAGGGGAGACAGGTTAAAAAGGTCGGAGATAGGCCTGGCGATGATAGGGGCAGCAACCTTAAAGAAGAGAGGGTTTAAACCATCTGACCCAGATCGTTTTTTGGGGTCAAGTTTCAGGAGATCCTTCAGCACCTCGGACTGCCTGCAGGGAGAAATTTTGTAGCGGGGCAGGGGAAAAAGAGGGAGAAGCATCAGGGATAGTTGCATTAGAAGGGGTGGGAGATGAGGAAATGTTGGACGGGCAAGGAGGCATGGCTGTGTCAAATAAGAATCCTGACTTAATGAAGTGGTGATTAAAGATCTCAGACATGTATCAGTAACAACCCCATCATCAACATCAAGTGACATGGGCAGCTGCGAGGAGGATGGTTTATTCTCCAGGATAGCCTGAGTGAACTTTTTTCTCATTTGCCTAAATGAGAACCAGTCAGCCTGAATACGCGTGTGCCGAGCCTTTCGCTAAATGCAATACTTGAGGTGGAGTAACTCTGCCAGATCATGGTCGAACCAGGGGCTGAACCTGTTTTCAAGTCTAATTTTCTTTATGGGGCGTGTTTGTTGACAATACCACTGAAAATATTTAAAACAGAAGGTCCAAGTGTCTTCGACAGAGGGGACCAAGCTGATTCTATACAATTTTACAGAGGCCAGTTCATGAAGGAAGGCTTGCTCATTAAGGTGTTTTAGCAAGCGTCTATAACAAATCAGGACAGGTCGTTTCACTGAGCAGCCATTACGAACACAGGCTGTAAAACAGTGATCATTAAGGTCATTACAGAAAACACCAGACTGTATCTATCAGTATAGAAAGTGTATTAGAAATTATGCAATTAATGTTATTTGATGGACTCCAATTATATCCCTCCCTCCTACTCATCCCCTTCTTCTTCCTTCTCCTGCCCTACTAGAGCACCCTGTTGGCAGATGCCTGTGTGCACTGCCACACACACACACACACACACACACACTATACTGTATCTGACAAAGATATGCTCTCTCTCATACAAACACAGTGAGGAAAGTTCCAGAGGTGTCTGTCTGCGTCATACAGTATGTTCCAGAATCCGTGGTGGGGCCGAGGCCCAGATGTTGCCATCGTTGACAAGTACACGGACACACATGCGAGCATGAACACACACACACACACACACACACACAAATAAATGATTGCTTCAGTGAAAACAACATCAGAAAACCCATTTGCCTTTGATTTTGACCCCCTACATGGAGCACAATACATCAGTAACACGAAACATCATGTTCATTAACAGGTTCTGTCATAAAAGACTCCAACATCTCTCCAGCTGGGTGGCCCAGACATGCTGGAGGGGGAAGCCCATTTTTGGAGCTCGACAGTGGGGTGTGAGCAGCGAGATCTGCCTGAAGGGTTGGAACTGCTACTCCAGACACCGAGTCTCCATATCCCCCTCGGGACGCATCACTGTGGGTTTGATGGAGTGACAGTGTCCCTGTGGGAACTCCACAATTAAAACACCATAGCAAACATCGCAGCTCTGCCACAGAAACGGAAGAGGCAAATCACTCAAAAGAGAAAGGAATACATTGGTTTGTCTAACTCCAATAAACAAAACATACAGTACATGGCTTAAAATGACTAGTATACAGTAAATTGTCACTTAAGGTCGAGAGGTTTGACAACTATGCAGCATGCAATTCAAGATAGTTGGGAACAGATTTTTTGATGTCCCAATGCCATGTCCTTCAGTGGCTCACATTGAGAGTCAGGTCCAGGAGTTGTTGTTAAGTCATATTGGCTGTGTTCAGATGGACCTATAAACAGCACTGTTATAGGAGAACTGAAAAACCACGGTCAATCAATGGGTAATATCATTATACTCTTAGTTAAAGTATTTATTTTTTAGGGCAACCTCAATAGAAAGATAGAAGGATGTATTGCAAAAGGAAATAGGTTAGTCTGTGGACATTGAGGGTTAGAATTAAGATAGGAATGATTGGTTTATTGGCCAATACACTTGGAGTCCAGTGCGATTTGGAAATATACTTTAAATACAGTATTTGTCAATTACATATAGTATAAATTGTGATCCCTTGTTGATGTCACCTAAATCCACTTCAATCTGTATGGATGAAGGGGAGGAGACAGGTTAAGAAGGATTTTTAAGCTGTTGAACCTGTTCTCAACTTGCCTACCTGGTTAAATAAAGGTAAATAAATAAAATAAATAAATAAGCCTTGAGACAATTGATACATGGATTGTGTATGTGTGCCATTCAGAGGGTGAATATGCAAGACAAAATAGTGAAGTGCCTTTGAACGGGGTATGGTAGTACTGGTTTGAGTGTCAAGAACTGCAACGCTGCTGGGTTTTTCACGCTCAACAGTTTCCTGTGTGTATCCAGAATGGTCTACCACCCAAAGGACATCCAGCCAACTTGACACAACTGTGGGAAGCATTGGAGTCAACATGGGTCAGCATCCCTGTGGAACGCTTTCGACACCTTGTAGAATCCATGCCCCGGTTAATTGAGGCTGTTCTGAGGAGGTGCAACTCAATATTAGGAAAGTGTTCACAATATTTATCATTTACATGGGACATAATACATTTTTCAACTAACGTTATTTGATAAACTCCAAATCTATTCTAATTTCATAGCTGATCTATCCCCTAAAAAACATACAGTTGAAGTCAGAAGTTTACATCCACTTAGGTTGGGGTCATTAAAACTAGTTTTTCAACCACTCCTCAAATTTCTTGTTATCAAACTATAGTTTTGGCAAATTGGTTAGGACATCTACTTTGTGCATGAAACAAGTCATTTTTCCAACAATTGTTTACAATTGTTTACAATAGTACTCCAGCATAAACACCATGGGACCACGCAGCCGTCATACAGCTCAGGAAGGAGACGTGTTCTGTCTCCTAGAGATGAACGTACTTTGGTGCGAAAAGTGCAAATCAATCCCAGAACAACAGCAAAGGACATTGTGAAGATGCTGGAGGAAACAGGTCCAAAAGTATCTATATCCACAGTAAAAAGAGTCCTATGTCGACACAACCTGAAAGGCCGCTCAGCAAGGAAGAAGACACTGCTCCAAAACCGCCATAAAAAAAGCCAGACTACGGTTTGCAACTGCGCATGGGGACAAACATCGTACTTTTTGGAGAAATGCCCTCTGGTCTGATGAAACAAAAATATAACTGCCATAATGACCATCGTTATGTTTGGAGGGAAAGGGGAGGCTTGCAAGCCGAAGAACACCATCCCAACCGTGAAGCACAGGGGTGGCAGCATCATGTTGTGGTGGTGCTTTGCTGCAGGAGGGACTGGTGCACTTCACAAAATAGATGGCATCATGAGGGAGGGGAAATTATGTGGATATATTGAAGCAATATCTCAAGACATCAGTCAGGAAGTTAAAGCTTGGTCGCAAATGGGTCTTCCAAATGGACAATGACCCCAAGCATACTTCCAATGCTGTGGCAAAATGGCTTAAGGACAACAAAGTCAAGATATTGGAGTGGCCCTCACAAAGCCCTTACCTCAATCCTGTAGACAATTTGTGGGCAGAACTGAAAAAGCGTGTGTGTGCTAGGAGGCCTACAAACCTGACTCAGTTACACCAGCTCTGTCAGGAGGAATGGGCCAAAATTCACCCAACTTATTGTGGGAAGCTTGTGGAAGGCTACCCGAAACATTTGACCCAAGTTAAACAATTTAAAGGCAATGCTAGCAAATACTAATTGAGTGTATGTAAACTTCTGACCCTCTGGGAATCTGATGAAAGAAATTAAAGCTGAAATAAATCCCTCTCTACTATTAATCTGACTTTTCACATTCTCAAAATAAAGTGGTGATCCTAACATACCTTAAGGGAACATTTCGGCATTTCGTGTATGATCAGTGAGAAAGTTCATATTGCAAATGTACGGTCCCTTACCAGACGTCCGAAATCGTTTGTAAAATTCGCGGTCGGCGTCGGGCCGTGCGGTAGGGCCGGACCTACCGGGAAGTCATCGAATGAACTTTGTCGGACGTTCGGGTTCCGTTAAATAAAATAAACAAGTTTTGGACCGTTTTTCCGCCATCCCGGAAATTCCCACCAGATGGCATACGGAATCATATGGCAATTTGGCAAAACATCACGAGTCACGACGGGGCCTTATCTCAAAAACGGAAAATATTTCGAAGCCGAAACTTGGTGAGCGTAGGTTTGGCATAATGGGCAGTTGGCCCCGAACGGGATGGCGTCTAGGCCTCGACGGTTTTTGAGTTACGGCCATTTTTCTGGGATTAAAGGCTTAAAATGGAAATAGAGAAATTATTTTTCCACTTCAGGTCAAAGTCAAGGAGCCTCCGGTGTCAATAAAGAAAGAACCAGCCATTTATCTATCGTCATTTAAGAGAAACGGAACAACGACAAATTGGTGATGGTCACAAATAGGCGTTTTTTTTTTTCAACAGTTACAGATCCAGTTGCAGGGTGTTCATACGTGCTGCGGAGCTCTGCGACATTTCTGTGATTTTCTATGATTTTCTGAAATAACACAATAACTCAGTTCTTAACGTAAAGACTTAAAACTCAGGATTATGTAAAGGCATACCCCAATCAGGATATGAGTTTATTTATAGCTTCCTGTGCCAACCAGAAGTGCCTTAAATGGTGTCATAGTGGCTGTTTCCAAGGGTTAAAAAGGTCAGATCTTTTCAAAACCCCCATAAACTGTAAGTCAGTCATTTCTCCCAACAGATGTTAAAGAAAAGCTCTCACACACACACACACACACAGCAAGGATGGAGTGACAAAGTGCGGTGCTTAAAGACACAGAGAGCAGGCAATGCAATGCATTACCATAATCCCTAGGCCGTGCCGAGTTCAACGAGATATCCCGCTTGACCGTAGCTCGCTCGGTCTAGGCGCAGCAACCATTAGAATAGTAGGCCCAAAATGAAGCCTGCCCCACAATGTCATTTGCTTTTGAGTGACAGTGAGAGAACCGTTAGGGTGAGAAGAAAAATTCCACCACATGAATGTTCCTAAGGTCCTCCCGATCTGAACAAGCCTAACCTTGACCGTGTGGCATTAACCCTTCACAGTAAAACAGGGTTTTTTGATCTCACAGATTACAGTGACATCTCTCCCCATAGGAATACATAGCCTGCACCACAAAATTCAACCTGAAGCCTATATGGGTTATGAATGCCATATGAACCTGTCTTCGGTACCAGTCCATCAGGCCACTATGAGGTCTACCTGTGTCGAATCTAAGCTTCCTGGAGCAACCGGAAGTGGTTAAAATCACCCTAAAAGTGTTTACCCATACACTGCCTGCAGTTTGATAGACTTAGTGCATTCAACCCTGTGTAGATCAGTCAATTCTTAACGTAAAGACTTAAAACTCGGGATTCTGTAAGTGGCTATGTAAATCAAGACATGTGTTTACTTATAGCTTCCTGTGCCAACCGGAAGTGCCTTTAATTGGGTCACACTCTCTGTTTCGAAGGGTTAAAAAAGTCACATCTCTCCAAAACTTCATATGTGTGACTAGGTAACCCTTCTGAACTGTAAATCAGTCATTAATCCCAACAGATGTCAAAGAAAAGCTCCCTCACACACACACAGGAAGGATGGAGTGATAAAGTGCGGTGCTTAAAGACACAGAGAGCAGGAAATGGCATTACCATAATCCCTAGGCCGTACCGAGTTCAACGAGATATCCCGCTTGACCGTAGCTCGCTCGGTCTAGGCGCAGCGACCATTAGAATAGTAGGCCCAAAATGAAGCCTGCCCCACAATGTCATTTGATTTTGGGTGAGAGTGAGAGAACCGTTAGAGTGAGAAGAAAAATTCCACCACATGAATGTTCCTAAGGTCCTCCCGATCTGAACAAGCCTAACCTTGACCGTGTGGCATTAACCCTTAACAGTAAAACAGTGTTTTTTGATTTCACAGATTACAGTGTCATCTCTCCCCATAGGAATACATTGCCTGCACCCCTAAATTCAACCTGAGGCCTATGTGGGTTATGAATGCCGTATGAACCTGTCTTCGGTACCAGTCCATCAGGCCACTATGAGGTCTACCTGTGTCGAATCTAAGCTTCCTGGAGCAACCGGAAGTGGTTAAAATCACCCTAAAAGTGTTTACCCATACCCTGCCTGCAGTTTGATAGACATAGTGCATTCAAGCCTGTGTAAATCAGTCAGTTCTTAACGTAAGGACTTAAAACTCAGGATTCTGTAACAGCATACCCCAATGAGGATATGTGTTGATTTATAGCTTCCTGTGCCAACCGGAAGTGCCATAATTGGTGTCTCAGGGGCTGTTTCGAAGGGTTAAAAAAGTCTGATCTTTCCAAAACTTCATATGTGTGATTAGGCAACCCCCATGAACTGTAAATCAGTCATTTTTCCCAAAAAAATTCAAAGGAAAAAAAAATCACACTAAAACACAACTTGGAAGGAGGGACGTATTGGGGTGCGTAGAGACAGACAGTGGCTGCAATAGTTAGCTTTGTTGGAGCTAAAAAAGAACAGTCAGACCTAGAGTTCCGAAACTTTAGAAACCTGTTCTAGACCTCCCGTCGATGGTGCGTGGTGAGTTACGTGGCTCTAGAAGGTTCTCGGACCGAGAAACAGCCTCGTACATTTGCAATAACTTCAATTCATTTTTGCATCACGAAAATGACGACATTTAGAAATGTCCCAGAGTCGCAAGACTAGGTGCATTGCGAACGTCTCGGCCCATATAGACAGACCCCAACGTTTCTGTCCGATAGCTCATTCAAGGACCCCGTAGCAAGTCATGGAAAATAGTGGATTTTCAGCACCAATTAGGGTTTTTCTCGGACACCAAATGACCTATCGAGCCGAAACTTGGGATTCGGGGTCGCCTCAGCTAGGCCAACACATAACATAAGAAATGGACCCGCAGCTAGAACGTAACTACGTGTTTTATGGTTTTTTTATGGTTTGAACCGAAGGCGTTGTGAATTTTGGGCCAGCTCTGAAGTATGTAATAGTTGGCTACTAAACGAGTTGGAAAAAGTGGGTTTGGTGTCAGTTTGTATCAGTTTGGTGGTCAGAATGATATCTAATTGACTGATGGACTCTTGTCCACTTGACTCTTGTACATTTGCAATATGATTCTATAGTGAAAAAACATCACCAAAAGCGACATTCTGAAATCAACCCAAACGACCGATTGAGATGACCCAGAATCACTGCAAAGCCATCCCGAGTTCATCGGGCCAGTCAATTTCACATTCCTGCAGGATTTTTATAGCATGACAAATTCGTGATGGTACCTGCCCATTGAAACATATTGCAAATGCACAGTGACTTTGAAAAAGTAAGGAAACATAAACAAAAAAACATCAAAACATTTTTTGGGGGGGTTACCAGTTGCATATTTTAGATCACCAGTTGCACATTTCAGGTCACCAGTTGCACATTTCAGGTCACCAGTTGCACATTTCAGATCACCAGGTGCACATTTCAGATCACCAGGTGCACGGAGGAAAATATTTACTTTTGACTTTGACTTTTGACTTCCTATGACATCATATTGCAAATGGAGAAAACATAGGCCTTGTGCACAAGTAAAACAAAAATAAATATGATAATACAAGTTGACAAAGGTATAGTTTGAGCAAAGTAAAGTTTGAATTTTGAGCATGACAAATTCGTGATGGTACCTGCCCATTAAAACATATTGCAAATGCACAGTGACTTTGAAAAAGTAAGGAAACATAAACAAAAAAACATCAAAACATTTTTTTGGGGGGTTACCAGTTGCATATTTTAGATCACCAGTTGCACATTTCAGGTCACCAGTTGCACATTTCAGGTCACCAGTTGCACATTTCAGATCACCAGGTGCACGGAGGAAAATATTTACTTTTGACTTTGACTTTTGACTTCCTATGACATCATATTGCAAATGGAGAAAACATATGCCTTATGCACAAGTAAAACAAAAATAAATATGATAATACAAGTTGACAAAGGTATAGTTTGAGCAAAGTAAAGTTTGAATTTTGAGCATGACAAATTCGTGATGGTACCTGCCCATTAAAACATATTGCAAATGCACAGTGACTTTGAAAAAGTAAGGAAACATAAACAAAAAAAATCAAAAAAATGTTGTTGCACATTTTAGATCACCAGTTGCACGGAGGAAAATCGTTACTTTTGACTTTGACTTTTGACTTCCTATGACATCATATTGCAAATGGAGAAAACATATGCCTTATGCACAAGTAAAAAAAATAAAAAAATATGATAATAAAGTATGACTAAAGTATGTTGATAAAGTTCTTATACATGTGTTATTGACACAAAAATCGAAAGAATTTTGAAAAACGGTCCAGAAAGCACTTTTTTAAGGATGTGTGAAGTCTTTTACCAAATTTTGACATTTTTGACTTTTGACTTTTGACTTCCTATGAAATCATATTCCAAATGGAGAAAACATATGCCTTATGCACAAGTAAAAATATATATATATATATCATAATAAAGTATGACTAAAGTATGTTGATAAAGTTCTTATACATGTGTAATTGACACAAAAATCGAAAGAATTTTGAAAAACGGTCCAGAAAGCACTTTAAGGATGTGTGAAGTTTTTTACCAAATTTTGACATTTTTGACTTTTGACTTTTGACTTCCTATGAAATCATATTCCAAATGGAGAAAACATATGCCTTATGCACAAGTAAATATATATATATATATCATAATAAAGTATGACTAAAGTATGTTGATAAAGTTCTTATACATGTGTAATTGACACAAAAATCGAAAGAATTTTGAAAAACGGTCCAGAAAGCACTTTAAGGATGTGTGAAGTTTTTTACCAAATTTTGACATTTTTGACTTTTGACTTCCTATGAAATCATATTGCAAATGGACAAAACATATGCCTTATGCGCATGTAATTAAAAAAAAAAAAAATTATGATGACAAAAGTATACTCATACAGTTCTTACACATTACAAAAATCGAAAGAATTTCGAAAAAAGGTCCAGAAAGCACTTTTTTAAGGGGTGATAAGTTTTTTTATTTTTTATTCTTTTTTCAAAATTTTGCTTTTGGATGTTGACTTGGGTTCCATTTGCAATATGAAAAGCCCCGGTGGAACACACACTAGGATTAAATTGTGGAATTGTGAAAAACTGAGTTTAAATGTATTTGGCTAAGGTGTATGTAATCTTCCGACTTCAACTGTATCTACTCTTCTCCTATACCCCCCTCCTCCTCATCTCCCTCTTCTTCCTTCTCCTGCCCTCCCAAGGGCACCCTGCTGACAGCTGTCTGTCTGCACTGCTACACATACACACACTGTAATTGACAAAGATATGCTCTCTCTCATACAATCACACATGTGCAGATAAACACACACGCTGTGAGGAAGGGTCCAGAGGTGTCTGTTTGCGTCATACAGTGTCCCAGAATCCGTAGTGGGGCCGGGGCCCATATGTTGCCGTCACTGACAAGCAGAAACACACAAACACACAATGTTTTGCAAGAGTAGGGAAGCATACAAAAATCAATTCATTCATATCACCACCAATTTTTCCATAGCAATCTCATATCTGTCTCTACCTTCCTGTAACTTTATCTCTAGAACAGTCAAGATCAACTGACCCACATGGAGAATAACAAGAATAGCTTCATTAATCAGCCCAAATCTTAATTACAGTAATATGGAGGTAATTATCTCCTGTAGAGGAGAGTTCTACACTGCTCTATGGTGCCTGGTGTGTTGTATAAAGATAACATTACAACCCACAAGTCTTCACCAGCTCTCCATACAGAGAAGATACACCCTTTAAACAGACAACAAACACATGCTGTGCTACAACCTGGTCTCAGAGCATTTTGTATTATTCTGTACGTAAATCCAATTCACCCAATTTAGTATGATATGTTATGAATTCCAATTGCAATGATATGTTGCACATTTTCTAAATGTGCAATATGTTACGCATTTGCGAACGTATTTGCAAAAAATATACGTTATAAATTCTAGCTAGGTGGCTAACATTAGCTAGCTCGCTAACATTAACTAGGCTAGGGGTTAAAGTTAGGGTTACATTTAGGAGTTAGGGTGAAGGGTTAATGATAGGATTATTGTTAGCTAATAAATCACTCTACTATTATTTTGACATGCGGTAGGGCCGGACCTACCGGGAAGTCATCGAATGAACTTTGTCGGACGTTCGGGTTCCGTTAAATAAAATAAACAAGTTTTGGACCGTTTTTCCGCCATCCCGGAAATTCCCACCAGATGGCATACGGAATCATATGGCAATTTGGCAAAACATCACGAGTCACGACGGGGCCTTATCTCAAAAACGGAAAATATTTCGAAGCCGAAACTTGGTGAGCGTAGGTTTGGCATAATGGGCAGTTGGCCCCGAACGGGATGGCGTCTAGGCCTCGACGGTTTTTGAGTTACGGCCATTTTTCTGGGATTAAAGGCTTAAAATGGAAATAGAGAAATTATTTTTCCACTTCAGGTCAAAGTCAAGGAGCCTCCGGTGTCAATAAAGAAAGAACCAGCCATTTATCTATCGTCATTTAAGAGAAACGGAACAACGACAAATTGGTGATGGTCACAAATAGGCGTTTTTTTTTTTCAACAGTTACAGATCCAGTTGCAGGGTGTTCATACGTGCTGCGGAGCTCTGCGACATTTCTGTGATTTTCTATGATTTTCTGAAATAACACAATAACTCAGTTCTTAACGTAAAGACTTAAAACTCAGGATTATGTAAAGGCATACCCCAATTAGGATATGAGTTTATTTATAGCTTCCTGTGCCAACCAGAAGTGCCTTAAATGGTGTCATAGTGGCTGTTTCCAAGGGTTAAAAAGGTCAGATCTTTTCAAAACCCCCATAAACTGTAAGTCAGTCATTTCTCCCAACAGATGTTAAAGAAAAGCTCTCACACACACACACACACACAGCAAGGATGGAGTGACAAAGTGCGGTGCTTAAAGACACAGAGAGCAGGCAATGCAATGCATTACCATAATCCCTAGGCCGTGCCGAGTTCAACGAGATATCCCGCTTGACCGTAGCTCGCTCGGTCTAGGCGCAGCAACCATTAGAATAGTAGGCCCAAAATGAAGCCTGCCCCACAATGTCATTTGCTTTTGAGTGACAGTGAGAGAACCGTTAGGGTGAGAAGAAAAATTCCACCACATGAATGTTCCTAAGGTCCTCCCGATCTGAACAAGCCTAACCTTGACCGTGTGGCATTAACCCTTCACAGTAAAACAGGGTTTTTTGATCTCACAGATTACAGTGACATCTCTCCCCATAGGAATACATAGCCTGCACCACAAAATTCAACCTGAAGCCTATATGGGTTATGAATGCCATATGAACCTGTCTTCGGTACCAGTCCATCAGGCCACTATGAGGTCTACCTGTGTCGAATCTAAGCTTCCTGGAGCAACCGGAAGTGGTTAAAATCACCCTAAAAGTGTTTACCCATACACTGCCTGCAGTTTGATAGACTTAGTGCATTCAACCCTGTGTAGATCAGTCAATTCTTAACGTAAAGACTTAAAACTCGGGATTCTGTAAGTGGCTATGTAAATCAAGACATGTGTTTACTTATAGCTTCCTGTGCCAACCGGAAGTGCCTTTAATTGGGTCACACTCTCTGTTTCGAAGGGTTAAAAAAGTCACATCTCTCCAAAACTTCATATGTGTGACTAGGTAACCCTTCTGAACTGTAAATCAGTCATTAATCCCAACAGATGTCAAAGAAAAGCTCCCTCACACACACACAGGAAGGATGGAGTGATAAAGTGCGGTGCTTAAAGACACAGAGAGCAGGAAATGGCATTACCATAATCCCTAGGCCGTACCGAGTTCAACGAGATATCCCGCTTGACCGTAGCTCGCTCGGTCTAGGCGCAGCGACCATTAGAATAGTAGGCCCAAAATGAAGCCTGCCCCACAATGTCATTTGATTTTGGGTGAGAGTGAGAGAACCGTTAGAGTGAGAAGAAAAATTCCACCACATGAATGTTCCTAAGGTCCTCCCGATCTGAACAAGCCTAACCTTGACCGTGTGGCATTAACCCTTAACAGTAAAACAGTGTTTTTTGATTTCACAGATTACAGTGTCATCTCTCCCCATAGGAATACATTGCCTGCACCCCTAAATTCAACCTGAGGCCTATGTGGGTTATGAATGCCGTATGAACCTGTCTTCGGTACCAGTCCATCAGGCCACTATGAGGTCTACCTGTGTCGAATCTAAGCTTCCTGGAGCAACCGGAAGTGGTTAAAATCACCCTAAAAGTGTTTACCCATACCCTGCCTGCAGTTTGATAGACATAGTGCATTCAAGCCTGTGTAAATCAGTCAGTTCTTAACGTAAGGACTTAAAACTCAGGATTCTGTAACAGCATACCCCAATGAGGATATGTGTTGATTTATAGCTTCCTGTGCCAACCGGAAGTGCCATAATTGGTGTCTCAGGGGCTGTTTCGAAGGGTTAAAAAAGTCTGATCTTTCCAAAACTTCATATGTGTGATTAGGCAACCCCCATGAACTGTAAATCAGTCATTTTTCCCAAAAAAATTCAAAGGAAAAAAAAATCACACTAAAACACAACTTGGAAGGAGGGACGTATTGGGGTGCGTAGAGACAGACAGTGGCTGCAATAGTTAGCTTTGTTGGAGCTAAAAAAGAACAGTCAGACCTAGAGTTCCGAAACTTTAGAAACCTGTTCTAGACCTCCCGTCGATGGTGCGTGGTGAGTTACGTGGCTCTAGAAGGTTCTCGGACCGAGAAACAGCCTCGTACATTTGCAATAACTTCAATTCATTTTTGCATCACGAAAATGACGACATTTAGAAATGTCCCAGAGTCGCAAGACTAGGTGCATTGCGAACGTCTCGGCCCATATAGACAGACCCCAACGTTTCTGTCCGATAGCTCATTCAAGGACCCCGTAGCAAGTCATGGAAAATAGTGGATTTTCAGCACCAATTAGGGTTTTTCTCGGACACCAAATGACCTATCGAGCCGAAACTTGGGATTCGGGGTCGCCTCAGCTAGGCCAACACATAACATAAGAAATGGACCCGCAGCTAGAACGTAACTACGTGTTTTATGGTTTTTTTATGGTTTGAACCGAAGGCGTTGTGAATTTTGGGCCAGCTCTGAAGTATGTAATAGTTGGCTACTAAACGAGTTGGAAAAAGTGGGTTTGGTGTCAGTTTGTATCAGTTTGGTGGTCAGAATGATATCTAATTGACTGATGGACTCTTGTCCACTTGACTCTTGTACATTTGCAATATGATTCTATAGTGAAAAAACATCACCAAAAGCGACATTCTGAAATCAACCCAAACGACCGATTGAGATGACCCAGAATCACTGCAAAGCCATCCCGAGTTCATCGGGCCAGTCAATTTCACATTCCTGCAGGATTTTTATAGCATGACAAATTCGTGATGGTACCTGCCCATTGAAACATATTGCAAATGCACAGTGACTTTGAAAAAGTAAGGAAACATAAACAAAAAAACATCAAAACATTTTTTGGGGGGGTTACCAGTTGCATATTTTAGATCACCAGTTGCACATTTCAGGTCACCAGTTGCACATTTCAGGTCACCAGTTGCACATTTCAGATCACCAGGTGCACATTTCAGATCACCAGGTGCACGGAGGAAAATATTTACTTTTGACTTTGACTTTTGACTTCCTATGACATCATATTGCAAATGGAGAAAACATAGGCCTTGTGCACAAGTAAAACAAAAATAAATATGATAATACAAGTTGACAAAGGTATAGTTTGAGCAAAGTAAAGTTTGAATTTTGAGCATGACAAATTCGTGATGGTACCTGCCCATTAAAACATATTGCAAATGCACAGTGACTTTGAAAAAGTAAGGAAACATAAACAAAAAAACATCAAAACATTTTTTTGGGGGGTTACCAGTTGCATATTTTAGATCACCAGTTGCACATTTCAGGTCACCAGTTGCACATTTCAGGTCACCAGTTGCACATTTCAGATCACCAGGTGCACGGAGGAAAATATTTACTTTTGACTTTGACTTTTGACTTCCTATGACATCATATTGCAAATGGAGAAAACATATGCCTTATGCACAAGTAAAACAAAAATAAATATGATAATACAAGTTGACAAAGGTATAGTTTGAGCAAAGTAAAGTTTGAATTTTGAGCATGACAAATTCGTGATGGTACCTGCCCATTAAAACATATTGCAAATGCACAGTGACTTTGAAAAAGTAAGGAAACATAAACAAAAAAAATCAAAAAAATGTTGTTGCACATTTTAGATCACCAGTTGCACGGAGGAAAATCGTTACTTTTGACTTTGACTTTTGACTTCCTATGACATCATATTGCAAATGGAGAAAACATATGCCTTATGCACAAGTAAAAAAAATAAAAAAATATGATAATAAAGTATGACTAAAGTATGTTGATAAAGTTCTTATACATGTGTTATTGACACAAAAATCGAAAGAATTTTGAAAAACGGTCCAGAAAGCACTTTTTTAAGGATGTGTGAAGTCTTTTACCAAATTTTGACATTTTTGACTTTTGACTTTTGACTTCCTATGAAATCATATTCCAAATGGAGAAAACATATGCCTTATGCACAAGTAAAAATATATATATATATATCATAATAAAGTATGACTAAAGTATGTTGATAAAGTTCTTATACATGTGTAATTGACACAAAAATCGAAAGAATTTTGAAAAACGGTCCAGAAAGCACTTTAAGGATGTGTGAAGTTTTTTACCAAATTTTGACATTTTTGACTTTTGACTTCCTATGAAATCATATTGCAAATGGACAAAACATATGCCTTATGCGCATGTAATTAAAAAAAAAAAAAATTATGATGACAAAAGTATACTCATACAGTTCTTACACATTACAAAAATCGAAAGAATTTCGAAAAAAGGTCCAGAAAGCACTTTTTTAAGGGGTGATAAGTTTTTTTATTTTTTATTCTTTTTTCAAAATTTTGCTTTTGGATGTTGACTTGGGTTCCATTTGCAATATGAAAAGCCCCGGTGGAACACACACTAGGATTAAATTGTGGAATTGTGAAAAACTGAGTTTAAATGTATTTGGCTAAGGTGTATGTAATCTTCCGACTTCAACTGTATCTACTCTTCTCCTATACCCCCCTCCTCCTCATCTCCCTCTTCTTCCTTCTCCTGCCCTCCCAAGGGCACCCTGCTGACAGCTGTCTGTCTGCACTGCTACACATACACACACTGTAATTGACAAAGATATGCTCTCTCTCATACAATCACACATGTGCAGATAAACACACACGCTGTGAGGAAGGGTCCAGAGGTGTCTGTTTGCGTCATACAGTGTCCCAGAATCCGTAGTGGGGCCGGGGCCCATATGTTGCCGTCACTGACAAGCAGAAACACACAAACACACAATGTTTTGCAAGAGTAGGGAAGCATACAAAAATCAATTCATTCATATCACCACCAATTTTTCCATAGCAATCTCATATCTGTCTCTACCTTCCTGTAACTTTATCTCTAGAACAGTCAAGATCAACTGACCCACATGGAGAATAACAAGAATAGCTTCATTAATCAGCCCAAATCTTAATTACAGTAATATGGAGGTAATTATCTCCTGTAGAGGAGAGTTCTACACTGCTCTATGGTGCCTGGTGTGTTGTATAAAGATAACATTACAACCCACAAGTCTTCACCAGCTCTCCATACAGAGAAGATACACCCTTTAAACAGACAACAAACACATGCTGTGCTACAACCTGGTCTCAGAGCATTTTGTATTATTCTGTACGTAAATCCAATTCACCCAATTTAGTATGATATGTTATGAATTCCAATTGCAATGATATGTTGCACATTTTCTAAATGTGCAATATGTTACGCATTTGCGAACGTATTTGCAAAAAATATACGTTATAAATTCTAGCTAGGTGGCTAACATTAGCTAGCTCGCTAACATTAACTAGGCTAGGGGTTAAAGTTAGGGTTACATTTAGGAGTTAGGGTGAAGGGTTAATGATAGGATTATTGTTAGCTAATAAATCACTCTACTATTATTTTGACATGCGGTAGGGCCGGACCTACCGGGAAGTCATCGAATGAACTTTGTCGGACGTTCGGGTTCCGTTAAATAAAATAAACAAGTTTTGGACCGTTTTTCCGCCATCCCGGAAATTCCCACCAGATGGCATACGGAATCATATGGCAATTTGGCAAAACATCACGAGTCACGACGGGGCCTTATCTCAAAAACGGAAAATATTTCGAAGCCGAAACTTGGTGAGCGTAGGTTTGGCATAATGGGCAGTTGGCCCCGAACGGGATGGCGTCTAGGCCTCGACGGTTTTTGAGTTACGGCCATTTTTCTGGGATTAAAGGCTTAAAATGGAAATAGAGAAATTATTTTTCCACTTCAGGTCAAAGTCAAGGAGCCTCCGGTGTCAATAAAGAAAGAACCAGCCATTTATCTATCGTCATTTAAGAGAAACGGAACAACGACAAATTGGTGATGGTCACAAATAGGCGTTTTTTTTTTTCAACAGTTACAGATCCAGTTGCAGGGTGTTCATACGTGCTGCGGAGCTCTGCGACATTTCTGTGATTTTCTATGATTTTCTGAAATAACACAATAACTCAGTTCTTAACGTAAAGACTTAAAACTCAGGATTATGTAAAGGCATACCCCAATCAGGATATGAGTTTATTTATAGCTTCCTGTGCCAACCAGAAGTGCCTTAAATGGTGTCATAGTGGCTGTTTCCAAGGGTTAAAAAGGTCAGATCTTTTCAAAACCCCCATAAACTGTAAGTCAGTCATTTCTCCCAACAGATGTTAAAGAAAAGCTCTCACACACACACACACACACACAGCAAGGATGGAGTGACAAAGTGCGGTGCTTAAAGACACAGAGAGCAGGCAATGCAATGCATTACCATAATCCCTAGGCCGTGCCGAGTTCAACGAGATATCCCGCTTGACCGTAGCTCGCTCGGTCTAGGCGCAGCAACCATTAGAATAGTAGGCCCAAAATGAAGCCTGCCCCACAATGTCATTTGCTTTTGAGTGACAGTGAGAGAACCGTTAGGGTGAGAAGAAAAATTCCACCACATGAATGTTCCTAAGGTCCTCCCGATCTGAACAAGCCTAACCTTGACCGTGTGGCATTAACCCTTCACAGTAAAACAGGGTTTTTTGATCTCACAGATTACAGTGACATCTCTCCCCATAGGAATACATAGCCTGCACCACAAAATTCAACCTGAAGCCTATATGGGTTATGAATGCCATATGAACCTGTCTTCGGTACCAGTCCATCAGGCCACTATGAGGTCTACCTGTGTCGAATCTAAGCTTCCTGGAGCAACCGGAAGTGGTTAAAATCACCCTAAAAGTGTTTACCCATACACTGCCTGCAGTTTGATAGACTTAGTGCATTCAACCCTGTGTAGATCAGTCAATTCTTAACGTAAAGACTTAAAACTCGGGATTCTGTAAGTGGCTATGTAAATCAAGACATGTGTTTACTTATAGCTTCCTGTGCCAACCGGAAGTGCCTTTAATTGGGTCACACTCTCTGTTTCGAAGGGTTAAAAAAGTCACATCTCTCCAAAACTTCATATGTGTGACTAGGTAACCCTTCTGAACTGTAAATCAGTCATTAATCCCAACAGATGTCAAAGAAAAGCTCCCTCACACACACACAGGAAGGATGGAGTGATAAAGTGCGGTGCTTAAAGACACAGAGAGCAGGAAATGGCATTACCATAATCCCTAGGCCGTACCGAGTTCAACGAGATATCCCGCTTGACCGTAGCTCGCTCGGTCTAGGCGCAGCGACCATTAGAATAGTAGGCCCAAAATGAAGCCTGCCCCACAATGTCATTTGATTTTGGGTGAGAGTGAGAGAACCGTTAGAGTGAGAAGAAAAATTCCACCACATGAATGTTCCTAAGGTCCTCCCGATCTGAACAAGCCTAACCTTGACCGTGTGGCATTAACCCTTAACAGTAAAACAGTGTTTTTTGATTTCACAGATTACAGTGTCATCTCTCCCCATAGGAATACATTGCCTGCACCCCTAAATTCAACCTGAGGCCTATGTGGGTTATGAATGCCGTATGAACCTGTCTTCGGTACCAGTCCATCAGGCCACTATGAGGTCTACCTGTGTCGAATCTAAGCTTCCTGGAGCAACCGGAAGTGGTTAAAATCACCCTAAAAGTGTTTACCCATACCCTGCCTGCAGTTTGATAGACATAGTGCATTCAAGCCTGTGTAAATCAGTCAGTTCTTAACGTAAGGACTTAAAACTCAGGATTCTGTAACAGCATACCCCAATGAGGATATGTGTTGATTTATAGCTTCCTGTGCCAACCGGAAGTGCCATAATTGGTGTCTCAGGGGCTGTTTCGAAGGGTTAAAAAAGTCTGATCTTTCCAAAACTTCATATGTGTGATTAGGCAACCCCCATGAACTGTAAATCAGTCATTTTTCCCAAAAAAATTCAAAGGAAAAAAAAATCACACTAAAACACAACTTGGAAGGAGGGACGTATTGGGGTGCGTAGAGACAGACAGTGGCTGCAATAGTTAGCTTTGTTGGAGCTAAAAAAGAACAGTCAGACCTAGAGTTCCGAAACTTTAGAAACCTGTTCTAGACCTCCCGTCGATGGTGCGTGGTGAGTTACGTGGCTCTAGAAGGTTCTCGGACCGAGAAACAGCCTCGTACATTTGCAATAACTTCAATTCATTTTTGCATCACGAAAATGACGACATTTAGAAATGTCCCAGAGTCGCAAGACTAGGTGCATTGCGAACGTCTCGGCCCATATAGACAGACCCCAACGTTTCTGTCCGATAGCTCATTCAAGGACCCCGTAGCAAGTCATGGAAAATAGTGGATTTTCAGCACCAATTAGGGTTTTTCTCGGACACCAAATGACCTATCGAGCCGAAACTTGGGATTCGGGGTCGCCTCAGCTAGGCCAACACATAACATAAGAAATGGACCCGCAGCTAGAACGTAACTACGTGTTTTATGGTTTTTTTATGGTTTGAACCGAAGGCGTTGTGAATTTTGGGCCAGCTCTGAAGTATGTAATAGTTGGCTACTAAACGAGTTGGAAAAAGTGGGTTTGGTGTCAGTTTGTATCAGTTTGGTGGTCAGAATGATATCTAATTGACTGATGGACTCTTGTCCACTTGACTCTTGTACATTTGCAATATGATTCTATAGTGAAAAAACATCACCAAAAGCGACATTCTGAAATCAACCCAAACGACCGATTGAGATGACCCAGAATCACTGCAAAGCCATCCCGAGTTCATCGGGCCAGTCAATTTCACATTCCTGCAGGATTTTTATAGCATGACAAATTCGTGATGGTACCTGCCCATTGAAACATATTGCAAATGCACAGTGACTTTGAAAAAGTAAGGAAACATAAACAAAAAAACATCAAAACATTTTTTGGGGGGGTTACCAGTTGCATATTTTAGATCACCAGTTGCACATTTCAGGTCACCAGTTGCACATTTCAGGTCACCAGTTGCACATTTCAGATCACCAGGTGCACATTTCAGATCACCAGGTGCACGGAGGAAAATATTTACTTTTGACTTTGACTTTTGACTTCCTATGACATCATATTGCAAATGGAGAAAACATAGGCCTTGTGCACAAGTAAAACAAAAATAAATATGATAATACAAGTTGACAAAGGTATAGTTTGAGCAAAGTAAAGTTTGAATTTTGAGCATGACAAATTCGTGATGGTACCTGCCCATTAAAACATATTGCAAATGCACAGTGACTTTGAAAAAGTAAGGAAACATAAACAAAAAAACATCAAAACATTTTTTTGGGGGGTTACCAGTTGCATATTTTAGATCACCAGTTGCACATTTCAGGTCACCAGTTGCACATTTCAGGTCACCAGTTGCACATTTCAGATCACCAGGTGCACGGAGGAAAATATTTACTTTTGACTTTGACTTTTGACTTCCTATGACATCATATTGCAAATGGAGAAAACATATGCCTTATGCACAAGTAAAACAAAAATAAATATGATAATACAAGTTGACAAAGGTATAGTTTGAGCAAAGTAAAGTTTGAATTTTGAGCATGACAAATTCGTGATGGTACCTGCCCATTAAAACATATTGCAAATGCACAGTGACTTTGAAAAAGTAAGGAAACATAAACAAAAAAAATCAAAAAAATGTTGTTGCACATTTTAGATCACCAGTTGCACGGAGGAAAATCGTTACTTTTGACTTTGACTTTTGACTTCCTATGACATCATATTGCAAATGGAGAAAACATATGCCTTATGCACAAGTAAAAAAAATAAAAAAATATGATAATAAAGTATGACTAAAGTATGTTGATAAAGTTCTTATACATGTGTTATTGACACAAAAATCGAAAGAATTTTGAAAAACGGTCCAGAAAGCACTTTTTTAAGGATGTGTGAAGTCTTTTACCAAATTTTGACATTTTTGACTTTTGACTTTTGACTTCCTATGAAATCATATTCCAAATGGAGAAAACATATGCCTTATGCACAAGTAAAAATATATATATATATATCATAATAAAGTATGACTAAAGTATGTTGATAAAGTTCTTATACATGTGTAATTGACACAAAAATCGAAAGAATTTTGAAAAACGGTCCAGAAAGCACTTTAAGGATGTGTGAAGTTTTTTACCAAATTTTGACATTTTTGACTTTTGACTTTTGACTTCCTATGAAATCATATTCCAAATGGAGAAAACATATGCCTTATGCACAAGTAAAAATATATATATATATCATAATAAAGTATGACTAAAGTATGTTGATAAAGTTCTTATACATGTGTAATTGACACAAAAATCGAAAGAATTTTGAAAAACGGTCCAGAAAGCACTTTAAGGATGTGTGAAGTTTTTTACCAAATTTTGACATTTTTGACTTTTGACTTCCTATGAAATCATATTGCAAATGGACAAAACATATGCCTTATGCGCATGTAATTAAAAAAAAAAAAAATTATGATGACAAAAGTATACTCATACAGTTCTTACACATTACAAAAATCGAAAGAATTTCGAAAAAAGGTCCAGAAAGCACTTTTTTAAGGGGTGATACGTTTTTTTATTTTTTATTCTTTTTTCAAAATTTTGCTTTTGGATGTTGACTTGGGTTCCATTTGCAATATGAAAAGCCCCGGTGGAACACACACTAGGATTAAATTGTGGAATTGTGAAAAACTGAGTTTAAATGTATTTGGCTAAGGTGTATGTAATCTTCCGACTTCAACTGTATCTACTCTTCTCCTATACCCCCCTCCTCCTCATCTCCCTCTTCTTCCTTCTCCTGCCCTCCCAAGGGCACCCTGCTGACAGCTGTCTGTCTGCACTGCTACACATACACACACTGTAATTGACAAAGATATGCTCTCTCTCATACAATCACACATGTGCAGATAAACACACACGCTGTGAGGAAGGGTCCAGAGGTGTCTGTTTGCGTCATACAGTGTCCCAGAATCCGTAGTGGGGCCGGGGCCCATATGTTGCCGTCACTGACAAGCAGAAACACACAAACACACAATGTTTTGCAAGAGTAGGGAAGCATACAAAAATCAATTCATTCATATCACCACCAATTTTTCCATAGCAATCTCATATCTGTCTCTACCTTCCTGTAACTTTATCTCTAGAACAGTCAAGATCAACTGACCCACATGGAGAATAACAAGAATAGCTTCATTAATCAGCCCAAATCTTAATTACAGTAATATGGAGGTAATTATCTCCTGTAGAGGAGAGTTCTACACTGCTCTATGGTGCCTGGTGTGTTGTATAAAGATAACATTACAACCCACAAGTCTTCACCAGCTCTCCATACAGAGAAGATACACCCTTTAAACAGACAACAAACACATGCTGTGCTACAACCTGGTCTCAGAGCATTTTGTATTATTCTGTACGTAAATCCAATTCACCCAATTTAGTATGATATGTTATGAATTCCAATTGCAATGATATGTTGCACATTTTCTAAATGTGCAATATGTTACGCATTTGCGAACGTATTTGCAAAAAATATACGTTATAAATTCTAGCTAGGTGGCTAACATTAGCTAGCTCGCTAACATTAACTAGGCTAGGGGTTAAAGTTAGGGTTACATTTAGGAGTTAGGGTGAAGGGTTAATGATAGGATTATTGTTAGCTAATAAATCACTCTACTATTATTTTGACATGCGGTAGGGCCGGACCTACCGGGAAGTCATCGAATGAACTTTGTCGGACGTTCGGGTTCCGTTAAATAAAATAAACAAGTTTTGGACCGTTTTTCCGCCATCCCGGAAATTCCCACCAGATGGCATACGGAATCATATGGCAATTTGGCAAAACATCACGAGTCACGACGGGGCCTTATCTCAAAAACGGAAAATATTTCGAAGCCGAAACTTGGTGAGCGTAGGTTTGGCATAATGGGCAGTTGGCCCCGAACGGGATGGCGTCTAGGCCTCGACGGTTTTTGAGTTACGGCCATTTTTCTGGGATTAAAGGCTTAAAATGGAAATAGAGAAATTATTTTTCCACTTCAGGTCAAAGTCAAGGAGCCTCCGGTGTCAATAAAGAAAGAACCAGCCATTTATCTATCGTCATTTAAGAGAAACGGAACAACGACAAATTGGTGATGGTCACAAATAGGCGTTTTTTTTTTTCAACAGTTACAGATCCAGTTGCAGGGTGTTCATACGTGCTGCGGAGCTCTGCGACATTTCTGTGATTTTCTATGATTTTCTGAAATAACACAATAACTCAGTTCTTAACGTAAAGACTTAAAACTCAGGATTATGTAAAGGCATACCCCAATCAGGATATGAGTTTATTTATAGCTTCCTGTGCCAACCAGAAGTGCCTTAAATGGTGTCATAGTGGCTGTTTCCAAGGGTTAAAAAGGTCAGATCTTTTCAAAACCCCCATAAACTGTAAGTCAGTCATTTCTCCCAACAGATGTTAAAGAAAAGCTCTCACACACACACACACACACAGCAAGGATGGAGTGACAAAGTGCGGTGCTTAAAGACACAGAGAGCAGGCAATGCAATGCATTACCATAATCCCTAGGCCGTGCCGAGTTCGACGAGATATCCCGCTTGACCGTAGCTCGCTCGGTCTAGGCGCAGCAACCATTAGAATAGTAGGCCCAAAATGAAGCCTGCCCCACAATGTCATTTGCTTTTGAGTGACAGTGAGAGAACCGTTAGGGTGAGAAGAAAAATTCCACCACATGAATGTTCCTAAGGTCCTCCCGATCTGAACAAGCCTAACCTTGACCGTGTGGCATTAACCCTTCACAGTAAAACAGGGTTTTTTGATCTCACAGATTACAGTGACATCTCTCCCCATAGGAATACATAGCCTGCACCACAAAATTCAACCTGAAGCCTATATGGGTTATGAATGCCATATGAACCTGTCTTCGGTACCAGTCCATCAGGCCACTATGAGGTCTACCTGTGTCGAATCTAAGCTTCCTGGAGCAACCGGAAGTGGTTAAAATCACCCTAAAAGTGTTTACCCATACACTGCCTGCAGTTTGATAGACTTAGTGCATTCAACCCTGTGTAGATCAGTCAATTCTTAACGTAAAGACTTAAAACTCGGGATTCTGTAAGTGGCTATGTAAATCAAGACATGTGTTTACTTATAGCTTCCTGTGCCAACCGGAAGTGCCTTTAATTGGGTCACACTCTCTGTTTCGAAGGGTTAAAAAAGTCACATCTCTCCAAAACTTCATATGTGTGACTAGGTAACCCTTCTGAACTGTAAATCAGTCATTAATCCCAACAGATGTCAAAGAAAAGCTCCCTCACACACACACAGGAAGGATGGAGTGATAAAGTGCGGTGCTTAAAGACACAGAGAGCAGGAAATGGCATTACCATAATCCCTAGGCCGTACCGAGTTCAACGAGATATCCCGCTTGACCGTAGCTCGCTCGGTCTAGGCGCAGCGACCATTAGAATAGTAGGCCCAAAATGAAGCCTGCCCCACAATGTCATTTGATTTTGGGTGAGAGTGAGAGAACCGTTAGAGTGAGAAGAAAAATTCCACCACATGAATGTTCCTAATGTCCTCCCGATCTGAACAAGCCTAACCTTGACCGTGTGGCATTAACCCTTAACAGTAAAACAGTGTTTTTTGATTTCACAGATTACAGTGTCATCTCTCCCCATAGGAATACATTGCCTGCACCCCTAAATTCAACCTGAGGCCTATGTGGGTTATGAATGCCGTATGAACCTGTCTTCGGTACCAGTCCATCAGGCCACTATGAGGTCTACCTGTGTCGAATCTAAGCTTCCTGGAGCAACCGGAAGTGGTTAAAATCACCCTAAAAGTGTTTACCCATACCCTGCCTGCAGTTTGATAGACATAGTGCATTCAAGCCTGTGTAAATCAGTCAGTTCTTAACGTAAGGACTTAAAACTCAGGATTCTGTAACAGCATACCCCAATGAGGATATGTGTTGATTTATAGCTTCCTGTGCCAACCGGAAGTGCCATAATTGGTGTCTCAGGGGCTGTTTCGAAGGGTTAAAAAAGTCTGATCTTTCCAAAACTTCATATGTGTGATTAGGCAACCCCCATGAACTGTAAATCAGTCATTTTTCCCAAAAAAATTCAAAGGAAAAAAAAATCACACTAAAACACAACTTGGAAGGAGGGACGTATTGGGGTGCGTAGAGACAGACAGTGGCTGCAATAGTTAGCTTTGTTGGAGCTAAAAAAGAACAGTCAGACCTAGAGTTCCGAAACTTTAGAAACCTGTTCTAGACCTCCCGTCGATGGTGCGTGGTGAGTTACGTGGCTCTAGAAGGTTCTCGGACCGAGAAACAGCCTCGTACATTTGCAATAACTTCAATTCATTTTTGCATCACGAAAATGACGACATTTAGAAATGTCCCAGAGTCGCAAGACTAGGTGCATTGCGAACGTCTCGGCCCATATAGACAGACCCCAACGTTTCTGTCCGATAGCTCATTCAAGGACCCCGTAGCAAGTCATGGAAAATAGTGGATTTTCAGCACCAATTAGGGTTTTTCTCGGACACCAAATGACCTATCGAGCCGAAACTTGGGATTCGGGGTCGCCTCAGCTAGGCCAACACATAACATAAGAAATGGACCCGCAGCTAGAACGTAACTACGTGTTTTATGGTTTTTTTATGGTTTGAACCGAAGGCGTTGTGAATTTTGGGCCAGCTCTGAAGTATGTAATAGTTGGCTACTAAACGAGTTGGAAAAAGTGGGTTTGGTGTCAGTTTGTATCAGTTTGGTGATCAGAATGATATCTAATTGACTGATGGACTCTTGTCCACTTGACTCTTGTACATTTGCAATATGATTCTATAGTGAAAAAACATCACCAAAAGCGACATTCTGAAATCAACCCAAACGACCGATTGAGATGACCCAGAATCACTGCAAAGCCATCCCGAGTTCATCGGGCCAGTCAATTTCACATTCCTGCAGGATTTTTATAGCATGACAAATTCGTGATGGTACCTGCCCATTGAAACATATTGCAAATGCACAGTGACTTTGAAAAAGTAAGGAAACATAAACAAAAAAACATCAAAACATTTTTTGGGGGGGTTACCAGTTGCATATTTTAGATCACCAGTTGCACATTTCAGGTCACCAGTTGCACATTTCAGGTCACCAGTTGCACATTTCAGATCACCAGGTGCACATTTCAGATCACCAGGTGCACGGAGGAAAATATTTACTTTTGACTTTGACTTTTGACTTCCTATGACATCATATTGCAAATGGAGAAAACATAGGCCTTGTGCACAAGTAAAACAAAAATAAATATGATAATACAAGTTGACAAAGGTATAGTTTGAGCAAAGTAAAGTTTGAATTTTGAGCATGACAAATTCGTGATGGTACCTGCCCATTAAAACATATTGCAAATGCACAGTGACTTTGAAAAAGTAAGGAAACATAAACAAAAAAACATCAAAACATTTTTTTGGGGGGTTACCAGTTGCATATTTTAGATCACCAGTTGCACATTTCAGGTCACCAGTTGCACATTTCAGGTCACCAGTTGCACATTTCAGATCACCAGGTGCACGGAGGAAAATATTTACTTTTGACTTTGACTTTTGACTTCCTATGACATCATATTGCAAATGGAGAAAACATATGCCTTATGCACAAGTAAAACAAAAATAAATATGATAATACAAGTTGACAAAGGTATAGTTTGAGCAAAGTAAAGTTTGAATTTTGAGCATGACAAATTCGTGATGGTACCTGCCCATTAAAACATATTGCAAATGCACAGTGACTTTGAAAAAGTAAGGAAACAAACAAAAAAAATCAAAAAAATGTTGTTGCACATTTTAGATCACCAGTTGCACGGAGGAAAATCGTTACTTTTGACTTTGACTTTTGACTTCCTATGACATCATATTGCAAATGGAGAAAACATATGCCTTATGCACAAGTAAAAAAAATAAAAAAATATGATAATAAAGTATGACTAAAGTATGTTGATAAAGTTCTTATACATGTGTTATTGACACAAAAATCGAAAGAATTTTGAAAAACGGTCCAGAAAGCACTTTTTTAAGGATGTGTGAAGTCTTTTACCAAATTTTGACATTTTTGACTTTTGACTTTTGACTTCCTATGAAATCATATTCCAAATGGAGAAAACATATGCCTTATGCACAAGTAAAAATATATATATATATATCATAATAAAGTATGACTAAAGTATGTTGATAAAGTTCTTATACATGTGTAATTGACACAAAAATCGAAAGAATTTTGAAAAACGGTCCAGAAAGCACTTTAAGGATGTGTGAAGTTTTTTACCAAATTTTGACATTTTTGACTTTTGACTTTTGACTTCCTATGAAATCATATTCCAAATGGAGAAAACATATGCCTTATGCACAAGTAAAAATATATATATATATCATAATAAAGTATGACTAAAGTATGTTGATAAAGTTCTTATACATGTGTAATTGACACAAAAATCGAAAGAATTTTGAAAAACGGTCCAGAAAGCACTTTAAGGATGTGTGAAGTTTTTTACCAAATTTTGACATTTTTGACTTTTGACTTCCTATGAAATCATATTGCAAATGGACAAAACATATGCCTTATGCGCATGTAATTAAAAAAAAAAAAAATTATGATGACAAAAGTATACTCATACAGTTCTTACACATTACAAAAATCGAAAGAATTTCGAAAAAAGGTCCAGAAAGCACTTTTTTAAGGGGTGATAAGTTTTTTTATTTTTTATTCTTTTTTCAAAATTTTGCTTTTGGATGTTGACTTGGGTTCCATTTGCAATATGAAAAGCCCCGGTGGAACACACACTAGGATTAAATTGTGGAATTGTGAAAAACTGAGTTTAAATGTATTTGGCTAAGGTGTATGTAATCTTCCGACTTCAACTGTATCTACTCTTCTCCTATACCCCCCTCCTCCTCATCTCCCTCTTCTTCCTTCTCCTGCCCTCCCAAGGGCACCCTGCTGACAGCTGTCTGTCTGCACTGCTACACATACACACACTGTAATTGACAAAGATATGCTCTCTCTCATACAATCACACATGTGCAGATAAACACACACGCTGTGAGGAAGGGTCCAGAGGTGTCTGTTTGCGTCATACAGTGTCCCAGAATCCGTAGTGGGGCCGGGGCCCATATGTTGCCGTCACTGACAAGCAGAAACACACAAACACACAATGTTTTGCAAGAGTAGGGAAGCATACAAAAATCAATTCATTCATATCACCACCAATTTTTCCATAGCAATCTCATATCTGTCTCTACCTTCCTGTAACTTTATCTCTAGAACAGTCAAGATCAACTGACCCACATGGAGAATAACAAGAATAGCTTCATTAATCAGCCCAAATCTTAATTACAGTAATATGGAGGTAATTATCTCCTGTAGAGGAGAGTTCTACACTGCTCTATGGTGCCTGGTGTGTTGTATAAAGATAACATTACAACCCACAAGTCTTCACCAGCTCTCCATACAGAGAAGATACACCCTTTAAACAGACAACAAACACATGCTGTGCTACAACCTGGTCTCAGAGCATTTTGTATTATTCTGTACGTAAATCCAATTCACCCAATTTAGTATGATATGTTATGAATTCCAATTGCAATGATATGTTGCACATTTTCTAAATGTGCAATATGTTACGCATTTGCGAACGTATTTGCAAAAAATATACGTTATAAATTCTAGCTAGGTGGCTAACATTAGCTAGCTCGCTAACATTAACTAGGCTAGGGGTTAAAGTTAGGGTTACATTTAGGAGTTAGGGTGAAGGGTTAATGATAGGATTATTGTTAGCTAATAAATCACTCTACTATTATTTTGACATGCGGTAGGGCCGGACCTACCGGGAAGTCATCGAATGAACTTTGTCGGACGTTCGGGTTCCGTTAAATAAAATAAACAAGTTTTGGACCGTTTTTCCGCCATCCCGGAAATTCCCACCAGATGGCATACGGAATCATATGGCAATTTGGCAAAACATCACGAGTCACGACGGGGCCTTATCTCAAAAACGGAAAATATTTCGAAGCCGAAACTTGGTGAGCGTAGGTTTGGCATAATGGGCAGTTGGCCCCGAACGGGATGGCGTCTAGGCCTCGACGGTTTTTGAGTTACGGCCATTTTTCTGGGATTAAAGGCTTAAAATGGAAATAGAGAAATTATTTTTCCACTTCAGGTCAAAGTCAAGGAGCCTCCGGTGTCAATAAAGAAAGAACCAGCCATTTATCTATCGTCATTTAAGAGAAACGGAACAACGACAAATTGGTGATGGTCACAAATAGGCGTTTTTTTTTTTCAACAGTTACAGATCCAGTTGCAGGGTGTTCATACGTGCTGCGGAGCTCTGCGACATTTCTGTGATTTTCTATGATTTTCTGAAATAACACAATAACTCAGTTCTTAACGTAAAGACTTAAAACTCAGGATTATGTAAAGGCATACCCCAATCAGGATATGAGTTTATTTATAGCTTCCTGTGCCAACCAGAAGTGCCTTAAATGGTGTCATAGTGGCTGTTTCCAAGGGTTAAAAAGGTCAGATCTTTTCAAAACCCCCATAAACTGTAAGTCAGTCATTTCTCCCAACAGATGTTAAAGAAAAGCTCTCACACACACACACACACACACAGCAAGGATGGAGTGACAAAGTGCGGTGCTTAAAGACACAGAGAGCAGGCAATGCAATGCATTACCATAATCCCTAGGCCGTGCCGAGTTCGACGAGATATCCCGCTTGACCGTAGCTCGCTCGGTCTAGGCGCAGCAACCATTAGAATAGTAGGCCCAAAATGAAGCCTGCCCCACAATGTCATTTGCTTTTGAGTGACAGTGAGAGAACCGTTAGGGTGAGAAGAAAAATTCCACCACATGAATGTTCCTAAGGTCCTCCCGATCTGAACAAGCCTAACCTTGACCGTGTGGCATTAACCCTTCACAGTAAAACAGGGTTTTTTGATCTCACAGATTACAGTGACATCTCTCCCCATAGGAATACATAGCCTGCACCACAAAATTCAACCTGAAGCCTATATGGGTTATGAATGCCATATGAACCTGTCTTCGGTACCAGTCCATCAGGCCACTATGAGGTCTACCTGTGTCGAATCTAAGCTTCCTGGAGCAACCGGAAGTGGTTAAAATCACCCTAAAAGTGTTTACCCATACACTGCCTGCAGTTTGATAGACTTAGTGCATTCAACCCTGTGTAGATCAGTCAATTCTTAACGTAAAGACTTAAAACTCGGGATTCTGTAAGTGGCTATGTAAATCAAGACATGTGTTTACTTATAGCTTCCTGTGCCAACCGGAAGTGCCTTTAATTGGGTCACACTCTCTGTTTCGAAGGGTTAAAAAAGTCACATCTCTCCAAAACTTCATATGTGTGACTAGGTAACCCTTCTGAACTGTAAATCAGTCATTAATCCCAACAGATGTCAAAGAAAAGCTCCCTCACACACACACAGGAAGGATGGAGTGATAAAGTGCGGTGCTTAAAGACACAGAGAGCAGGAAATGGCATTACCATAATCCCTAGGCCGTACCGAGTTCAACGAGATATCCCGCTTGACCGTAGCTCGCTCGGTCTAGGCGCAGCGACCATTAGAATAGTAGGCCCAAAATGAAGCCTGCCCCACAATGTCATTTGATTTTGGGTGAGAGTGAGAGAACCGTTAGAGTGAGAAGAAAAATTCCACCACATGAATGTTCCTAAGGTCCTCCCGATCTGAACAAGCCTAACCTTGACCGTGTGGCATTAACCCTTCACAGTAAAACAGGGTTTTTTGATCTCACAGATTACAGTGACATCTCTCCCCATAGGAATACATAGCCTGCACCACAAAATTCAACCTGAAGCCTATATGGGTTATGAATGCCATATGAACCTGTCTTCGGTACCAGTCCATCAGGCCACTATGAGGTCTACCTGTGTCGAATCTAAGCTTCCTGGAGCAACCGGAAGTGGTTAAAATCACCCTAAAAGTGTTTACCCATACACTGCCTGCAGTTTGATAGACTTAGTGCATTCAACCCTGTGTAGATCAGTCAATTCTTAACGTAAAGACTTAAAACTCGGGATTCTGTAAGTGGCTATGTAAATCAAGACATGTGTTTACTTATAGCTTCCTGTGCCAACCGGAAGTGCCTTTAATTGGGTCACACTCTCTGTTTCGAAGGGTTAAAAAAGTCACATCTCTCCAAAACTTCATATGTGTGACTAGGTAACCCTTCTGAACTGTAAATCAGTCATTAATCCCAACAGATGTCAAAGAAAAGCTCCCTCACACACACACAGGAAGGATGGAGTGATAAAGTGCGGTGCTTAAAGACACAGAGAGCAGGAAATGGCATTACCATAATCCCTAGGCCGTACCGAGTTCAACGAGATATCCCGCTTGACCGTAGCTCGCTCGGTCTAGGCGCAGCGACCATTAGAATAGTAGGCCCAAAATGAAGCCTGCCCCACAATGTCATTTGATTTTGGGTGAGAGTGAGAGAACCGTTAGAGTGAGAAGAAAAATTCCACCACATGAATGTTCCTAAGGTCCTCCCGATCTGAACAAGCCTAACCTTGACCGTGTGGCATTAACCCTTAACAGTAAAACAGTGTTTTTTGATTTCACAGATTACAGTGTCATCTCTCCCCATAGGAATACATTGCCTGCACCCCTAAATTCAACCTGAGGCCTATGTGGGTTATGAATGCCGTATGAACCTGTCTTCGGTACCAGTCCATCAGGCCACTATGAGGTCTACCTGTGTCGAATCTAAGCTTCCTGGAGCAACCGGAAGTGGTTAAAATCACCCTAAAAGTGTTTACCCATACCCTGCCTGCAGTTTGATAGACATAGTGCATTCAAGCCTGTGTAAATCAGTCAGTTCTTAACGTAAGGACTTAAAACTCAGGATTCTGTAACAGCATACCCCAATGAGGATATGTGTTGATTTATAGCTTCCTGTGCCAACCGGAAGTGCCATAATTGGTGTCTCAGGGGCTGTTTCGAAGGGTTAAAAAAGTCTGATCTTTCCAAAACTTCATATGTGTGATTAGGCAACCCCCATGAACTGTAAATCAGTCATTTTTCCCAAAAAAATTCAAAGGAAAAAAAAATCACACTAAAACACAACTTGGAAGGAGGGACGTATTGGGGTGCGTAGAGACAGACAGTGGCTGCAATAGTTAGCTTTGTTGGAGCTAAAAAAGAACAGTCAGACCTAGAGTTCCGAAACTTTAGAAACCTGTTCTAGACCTCCCGTCGATGGTGCGTGGTGAGTTACGTGGCTCTAGAAGGTTCTCGGACCGAGAAACAGCCTCGTACATTTGCAATAACTTCAATTCATTTTTGCATCACGAAAATGACGACATTTAGAAATGTCCCAGAGTCGCAAGACTAGGTGCATTGCGAACGTCTCGGCCCATATAGACAGACCCCAACGTTTCTGTCCGATAGCTCATTCAAGGACCCCGTAGCAAGTCATGGAAAATAGTGGATTTTCAGCACCAATTAGGGTTTTTCTCGGACACCAAATGACCTATCGAGCCGAAACTTGGGATTCGGGGTCGCCTCAGCTAGGCCAACACATAACATAAGAAATGGACCCGCAGCTAGAACGTAACTACGTGTTTTATGGTTTTTTTATGGTTTGAACCGAAGGCGTTGTGAATTTTGGGCCAGCTCTGAAGTATGTAATAGTTGGCTACTAAACGAGTTGGAAAAAGTGGGTTTGGTGTCAGTTTGTATCAGTTTGGTGGTCAGAATGATATCTAATTGACTGATGGACTCTTGTCCACTTGACTCTTGTACATTTGCAATATGATTCTATAGTGAAAAAACATCACCAAAAGCGACATTCTGAAATCAACCCAAACGACCGATTGAGATGACCCAGAATCACTGCAAAGCCATCCCGAGTTCATCGGGCCAGTCAATTTCACATTCCTGCAGGATTTTTATAGCATGACAAATTCGTGATGGTACCTGCCCATTGAAACATATTGCAAATGCACAGTGACTTTGAAAAAGTAAGGAAACATAAACAAAAAAACATCAAAACATTTTTTGGGGGGGTTACCAGTTGCATATTTTAGATCACCAGTTGCACATTTCAGGTCACCAGTTGCACATTTCAGGTCACCAGTTGCACATTTCAGATCACCAGGTGCACATTTCAGATCACCAGGTGCACGGAGGAAAATATTTACTTTTGACTTTGACTTTTGACTTCCTATGACATCATATTGCAAATGGAGAAAACATAGGCCTTGTGCACAAGTAAAACAAAAATAAATATGATAATACAAGTTGACAAAGGTATAGTTTGAGCAAAGTAAAGTTTGAATTTTGAGCATGACAAATTCGTGATGGTACCTGCCCATTAAAACATATTGCAAATGCACAGTGACTTTGAAAAAGTAAGGAAACATAAACAAAAAAACATCAAAACATTTTTTGGGGGGGTTACCAGTTGCATATTTTAGATCACCAGTTGCACATTTCAGGTCACCAGTTGCACATTTCAGGTCACCAGTTGCACATTTCAGATCACCAGGTGCACGGAGGAAAATATTTACTTTTGACTTTGACTTTTGACTTCCTATGACATCATATTGCAAATGGAGAAAACATATGCCTTATGCACAAGTAAAACAAAAATAAATATGATAATACAAGTTGACAAAGGTATAGTTTGAGCAAAGTAAAGTTTGAATTTTGAGCATGACAAATTCGTGATGGTACCTGCCCATTAAAACATATTGCAAATGCACAGTGACTTTGAAAAAGTAAGAAAACATAAACAAAAAAAATCAAAAAAATGTTGTTGCACATTTTAGATCACCAGTTGCACGGAGGAAAATCGTTACTTTTGACTTTGACTTTTGACTTCCTATGACATCATATTGCAAATGGAGAAAACATATGCCTTATGCACAAGTAAAAAAAATAAAAAAATATGATAATAAAGTATGACTAAAGTATGTTGATAAAGTTCTTATACATGTGTTATTGACACAAAAATCGAAAGAATTTTGAAAAACGGTCCAGAAAGCACTTTTTTAAGGATGTGTGAAGTCTTTTACCAAATTTTGACATTTTTGACTTTTGACTTTTGACTTCCTATGAAATCATATTCCAAATGGAGAAAACATATGCCTTATGCACAAGTAAAAATATATATATATATATCATAATAAAGTATGACTAAAGTATGTTGATAAAGTTCTTATACATGTGTAATTGACACAAAAATCGAAAGAATTTTGAAAAACGGTCCAGAAAGCACTTTAAGGATGTGTGAAGTTTTTTACCAAATTTTGACATTTTTGACTTTTGACTTTTGACTTCCTATGAAATCATATTCCAAATGGAGAAAACATATGCCTTATGCACAAGTAAAAATATATATATATATCATAATAAAGTATGACTAAAGTATGTTGATAAAGTTCTTATACATGTGTAATTGACACAAAAATCGAAAGAATTTTGAAAAACGGTCCAGAAAGCACTTTAAGGATGTGTGAAGTTTTTTACCAAATTTTGACATTTTTGACTTTTGACTTCCTATGAAATCATATTGCAAATGGACAAAACATATGCCTTATGCGCATGTAATTAAAAAAAAAAAAAATTATGATGACAAAAGTATACTCATACAGTTCTTACACATTACAAAAATCGAAAGAATTTCGAAAAAAGGTCCAGAAAGCACTTTTTTAAGGGGTGATAAGTTTTTTTATTTTTTATTCTTTTTTCAAAATTTTGCTTTTGGATGTTGACTTGGGTTCCATTTGCAATATGAAAAGCCCCGGTGGAACACACACTAGGATTAAATTGTGGAATTGTGAAAAACTGAGTTTAAATGTATTTGGCTAAGGTGTATGTAATCTTCCGACTTCAACTGTATCTACTCTTCTCCTATACCCCCCTCCTCCTCATCTCCCTCTTCTTCCTTCTCCTGCCCTCCCAAGGGCACCCTGCTGACAGCTGTCTGTCTGCACTGCTACACATACACACACTGTAATTGACAAAGATATGCTCTCTCTCATACAATCACACATGTGCAGATAAACACACACGCTGTGAGGAAGGGTCCAGAGGTGTCTGTTTGCGTCATACAGTGTCCCAGAATCCGTAGTGGGGCCGGGGCCCATATGTTGCCGTCACTGACAAGCAGAAACACACAAACACACAATGTTTTGCAAGAGTAGGGAAGCATACAAAAATCAATTCATTCATATCACCACCAATTTTTCCATAGCAATCTCATATCTGTCTCTACCTTCCTGTAACTTTATCTCTAGAACAGTCAAGATCAACTGACCCACATGGAGAATAACAAGAATAGCTTCATTAATCAGCCCAAATCTTAATTACAGTAATATGGAGGTAATTATCTCCTGTAGAGGAGAGTTCTACACTGCTCTATGGTGCCTGGTGTGTTGTATAAAGATAACATTACAACCCACAAGTCTTCACCAGCTCTCCATACAGAGAAGATACACCCTTTAAACAGACAACAAACACATGCTGTGCTACAACCTGGTCTCAGAGCATTTTGTATTATTCTGTACGTAAATCCAATTCACCCAATTTAGTATGATATGTTATGAATTCCAATTGCAATGATATGTTGCACATTTTCTAAATGTGCAATATGTTACGCATTTGCGAACGTATTTGCAAAAAATATACGTTATAAATTCTAGCTAGGTGGCTAACATTAGCTAGCTCGCTAACATTAACTAGGCTAGGGGTTAAAGTTAGGGTTACATTTAGGAGTTAGGGTGAAGGGTTAATGATAGGATTATTGTTAGCTAATAAATCACTCTACTATTATTTTGACATTTCACATTCTTAAAATAAGGTGGTGATCCTAACTGACCTAAGACAGGGAATTTTTACTAGGATTAAATTGTGAAAAACTGAGTAAATGTATTTGGCTAAGGTGTATGTAAATTTCCGACTTCAACTGTACATATTCTATCCACATACTGTCCATAATTTCTACACATCCCATCAAATATATATATACAGTACCAGTCAAACGTTTGGACACACCTACTCGTTAAAGGGTTTTTCTTTATGTTCACTATTTTCTACATTGTATAATAATAGTGAAGACATCAAAACCATGAAATAACACATGGAAACATGTAGTAAACAAAAGTGTTAAACAAATCAAAATATATTTTATATTTGAGATTCTTCAAAATAGCCACCCTTTGCCTTGATGACAGCTTTGCACACTCATGGCATTCTCTCAACCAGCTTCACCTGGAATGCTTTTCCTGCAGTCTTGAAGGAGTTCCCACATATGCTGAGCACTTGTTGGCTGCTTTTCCTTCACTCTGCAGTCCAACTCATCCCAAACCATTTGCCCTTACACAGCCTGGAGGGTTGTTATTGGTCATTGTCCTGTTGAAATACAAATGATAGTCCCACTAAGCTCAAACCAGATGGGATGGCGTATCTCTGCAGAATGCTGTGGTAGCCAAGCTGGTTAAGAATTCTAAATAAATGACAGACAGTGTCACCAAAAAAGCACTTCCACACCATCACACCTCCTCCTCCATGTTTCACGGTGGGAACCACACATGCAGAGATCATCCGTACACCTACTCGGTCTCACAAACTTAAATTTGAACTCATCAGACCAAAGGACAGATTTTCACTGGTCTAATGGCCATTGCTCATGTTTCTTGGCCCAAGCAAGTCTCTTCTTCTTATTGGTGTCCTTCAATAGTGGTTTCTTTGCAACAATTCAGCCGTGAAGGCCTGATTCACAAAGTTTCCTCTGAACAGTTGATGTTAAGATGTGTCCGTTACTTGAACTCTGTGAAGCATTTATTTGGGCTGCAGTCTGAGGTGCAGTTATTCTAATGAACTGATCCTCTGCAGCAGAGGTATCTCTGGGTCTTCCTATCCTGTCGCGGTCCTCATGGCAGCCAGTTTCATAGCGCTTGATGGTTTTTGCGACTGCACTTGAAGAAACTTTCAAAGCTCTTGACATTTTCCGGATGTGGTTTAATGTAGTTCTGTGCTCAGCTCTTTTGCCGTTACTTGCTCTCGGTTTATCATACAAAGCGTACATTTTATATATATATATTTTTTAATATTTTTTTTCTTCAGGATATGGGAAATTCTACCGCGACCCCATTTTCATATCAGGCACGTGGGGTCTCGACCACTGGGTTAGGGTTAGCAAACATGCTAAGTAGTTGCAAAGTAGCTAAAAAGCAATAAGTAGTTGAAAAGTTGCTAAGTAGCTCAAATGTGAAAGTTGTCCCTGATGAGACTCGAACTCGCAACCTTTGGGTTGCTAGATATTTGCGGTATACGCCCCACCATCCAACCATCCTAGATTTGTTTTTGCGTTAAGTAACCATCTGTCTTATCTAACCACACAAAACTTAACATATCACATTCAATGGAGTGTCTTGGATTTACGTACAGAATAATACAAAATGCTCTGAGACCAGGTTGAGTGCTAGGAGTGTGGGATGTCAGGTCAGTTGTGTGTGTGAAGAAAATATCCTGCATGTATCACTACAGACCTCTTGCACTCACATAAGACATCATGAAGACCTTCAAGCTCCTCATAAGACATTATGAAGACCTTCAAGCTCCTCCTTGACCCCTTGCAGTTCACCTACAGCAGCAACAGGTCTGTGGACGGCGCTATCAAAATGAGTCTCCAACAGTAGAGGCTGCTGAGGGGAGGACGGCTCATAATAATGGCTGGAATGGAGTCAATGGAATGATATCAACCACATGGAAACCACGTGTTTGATACTATTCAGTTTACCATTCCAGCCATCATTATGAGCCGTCCTCCGTTCAGCAGCCTCCACTACATCCTTTCGCAACCCAAGAACATACGTAAGGATACTGTTTGTGGATACCCTCATCCCAGAGCTGCTGCAAGACAAACGTACCCAGCTGAACATATCTGACTCCATCTGTCTGTGGATCACCGACTTCCTGACCAACACCTCTCTGACTCTTTGTCCCTCAGCACAGGAGCGCCGCAGGTTTGCGTACTCTCCCCCGTCCTCTACTAACTCTACACCAATGACTGCACCTCCAACAATGTATCTGTCAAACAGTAAAGTACTTAAGTAAAAATACTTGAAAGTACTACTTAAGTAGTTTTTTGGGGTATCTGTACATTACTATATAATGTACTTTTTTACTCCATACATTTTCCCTGACACCCAAAAGTATTCGTTACATTTTAATACTTAGCAGGACAGGAAAATGGTCCAATTCACACACTTTTCAAGAGAACATCCTTGGTCATCTAGAGATGCTCTGATCTGGTGGACTCACTGAACAGTGATGCTTCACTTGTAAATTATGTCTGAGTGTTTAAGTATGCCCTCGGCTATCTGTAAATACAAATGTAATTAAATTGTGCCATCTGGTTTGCTTAATATAAGGAATTTGAAATGATTTGCTGATGACGTCCCCCTGGTCAGTCTCATCTCCAACGGTTATGAGTCCATGTACCCGAGAGAGGTTGACCGGATGGTGGCCTGGTGCGGTCACAATAACCTGGAGCTGACTTCAGGAAGAATCCCTCACCACCTCTTCCCCTTGAAATCAATGGCTCAGCTGTAAGAACGACAGAGTCATTCAAATTCCTGGGGACCATAATCTCCCAAGTGGGAGGACAACATAATAGCAGTCACGAAGAAGGCACACCAGCAGATGTACTTCTTGTGCCAGCTGAAGAAATTCAGACTCTCACAGACAATACTGATCCGGTTCTACCCGGCCATCATCAAGTCCATCCTCACCTCCTCGATCACTGTCTAGTTCGGGAATGCGTCTACATGGTCTAAGGGCAAACTGCAATAGATTGTCCAGTCTGCTGAGAAGATCATCATCT
This sequence comes from Oncorhynchus mykiss, assembly GCF_057628025.1. NCBI lineage: Eukaryota > Metazoa > Chordata > Actinopteri > Salmoniformes > Salmonidae > Oncorhynchus > Oncorhynchus mykiss. Next base: position 7,127,135 of record NC_143035.1, on the reverse strand, counting down.
GTAACCTGCCCTTCATTAAAGTCATGCACGACTCGAGGGCAAATAAAATCTAACTATTTGTCATGTGCCGAATACAACAAGTGTAGACCTTACTGTGAATGCTTACTTACAAGCCCTTAACCAACAGTGCAGCTCTAGAAGAAAATATTTACCAAATAAACTAAAGTAAAAAATAAAAGTAACACAATAAAATAACGAGGCTATATACAGGGGGTACCAGTACCGAGTCAGTGTGCGGGGGTACAGGTTAGTTGAGGTAAGTTGTACATGTAGGTAGGGGTGAAGTGACTATGCATAGATAAAACAGCCAGTAGCAGCAGTGTACAAAACAAATGTAAATAGTCCGGTGGCCATTTGATTAATTGTTCAGCGGTCTTATGGCTTGGAGGTAGTAGCTGTTAAAGAGCCTTTTGGTCCTAGACTTGGCACTCCGTTACCGCTTGCCGTGCGGTAGCAGAGAAAACAGTCTATGACTTGGGTGACTGGAGTCTCTGACACCGCCTATTATATAGGTCCTGGATGGCAGGAAGCTTGGCACCAGTGATGTACTGGGCCGTACACACTACCCTCTGTAGTGCCTTACGGTCAGATGCCAAGCAGATGCCATACCAGGTGGGGATGCAACCGGCCAGGATCCTCTCGATGGTGCAGCTGTAGAACTTCTTGAGAAACTGGGGACATTTGGCCAAATCTTTTCATTCTCCTGAGGGGGGAAAAGGTTCTGTCGTGCCCTCTTCACGACTGTCTTGGTGTGTTTGGACCATGATAGTTCGTTGGTGATGTGGACGCCAAGAAACTTGAAACACTTTACCCGCTCCACTACAGCCCCGTCGATGTTAATGGGGGCCTGTTCGGCCCACCTTTTCCTGTCGTCCACGATCAGCTCCTTTATCTTGCTCACATTGAGGGAGAGGTTGTTGTCCTGGCACCACACTGCCAGTCCTCTGAACACCTCTCTATAGGCTGTCTCATCGTTGTCGGTGATCAAGCCTACCACTGTTGTGTCGTCAGCAAACTTAAAGCTGGTTTTGGAGTTGTTTTTTGGCCACACAGTCGTGGGTGAACAGGGAGTACAGAAGGGGACTAAGTACACACCCCTGAGGGTCCCCAGTGTTGAGGATCAGCGTGGCAGACGTGTTGATGCCTACTCTTACCACCTGGGGGCAGCCCGTCAGGAAGTCCAGGATCCAGTTGCAGAGGGAGGTGTTTAGTCCCAGAGTCCTTAGCTTAGTGATGAGCTTCGTGGACGCTATGGTGTTGAACGCTGAGCTGGTAGCGTGCAGGAAAGATCCTCGCTTGCCCCTTTCACGCCCTCTGAGAAACAGTTCAGGCCAATCACGACCAAAACCTCCTGAACAGCTTTTTCCCCCACGCCATGGCCCTTACCAACCAGCCACCTGTTCCACGATGATATTCCAGATCATAGACTATTCAGCATCGGACTATGCATCCTGCACTTCATCTGCGCATTGCTCTTCACACTGCCCCAGACTGACTCCCACATATACCGCGTATTTCCCCCACGGCACATCATCCTGTTAAAGTGTTTCTTTTCAATGTGTTTTATTAGTTTATCTCTACACGGATAGTTACGATGTAGCTTACAGTGTTTATAGTGTAGTCTGTAGTTTTTAGCTTCAGTACCCATTGTTAACAGAACATACTGTATGTGGATTGTATTGGAAAGTATTCAGACCCCTTTCATTTTTCCACATTTTGGTACGTTAAAGCATTTTTCTAAAATGGATTAAATAAAAAAACTTAATCAATCTACTCACAATACCCCATAACGACAAAGTGAAAACAGGATCGGACATTTTTGCTAATTTATTAAAATTAAAAACAGAAATATCTTACAGTGGGGCAAAAAAGTATTTAGTCAGCCACCAATTGTGCAAGTTCTCCCACTTAAAAAGATTAGGCCTGTCATTTTCATCATAGGTACACTTCAACTATGACAGACAAAATGAGAAAAGAAAATCCAGAAAATCACATTGAAGGATTTTTTATGAATTTATTTGCAAATTATGGTGGAAAATAAGTATTTGGTCAATAACAAAAGTTTATCTCAATACTTTGTTATATACCCTTTGTTGGCAATGACAGAGGTCAAACGTTTTCACAAGGTTTTCACACACTGTTGCTGGTATTTTGTCCCATTCCTCCATGCAGATCTCCTCTAGAGCAGAGATGTTTGGGGCTGTTGCTGGGCAAGACGGACTTTCAACTCCCTCCAAAGATTTTCTATGGGGTTGAGATCTGGAGACTGGCTAGGCCACTCCAGGACCTTGAAATGCTTCTTACGAAGCCACTCCTTCGTTGCCCGGGCGGTGTGTTTGGGATCATTGTCATGCTGAAAGACCCAGCCACGTTTCATCTACAATTCCCTTGCTGATGGAAGGAGGTTTTCACTCAAAATCTCACGACACATGGCCCCAATCATTCTTTCCTTTACACGGATCAGTCGTCCTGGTCCCTTTGCAGAAAAACAGCCCCAAAGCATGATGTTTCCACCCCCATGCTTCACAGTAGGTATGGTGTTCTTTGGATGCAACTCAGCATTCTTTGTCCTCCAAACACGACGAGTTGAGTTTTTACCAAAAAGTTATATTTTGGTTTCATCTGACCATATGACATTCTCCCAATCTTCTTCTGGATCATCCAAATGCTCTCTAGCAAACTTCAGACGGGCCTGGACATGTACTGGCTTAAGCAGGGGGACACGTCTGGCACTGCAGGATTGGAGTCCCTGGCGGCGTAGTGTGTTACTGATGGTAGGCTTTGTTACTTTGGTCGCAGCTCTCTGCAGGTCATTCACTAGGTTCCCCCCGTGTGGTTCTGGGATTTTTGCTCACCGTTCTTGTGATCATTTTGACCCCACGGGGTGAGATCTTGCGTGGAGCCCCAGATCGAGGGAGATTATCAGTGGTCTTGTATGTCTTCCATTTCCTAATAATTGCTCCCACAGTTGATTTCTTCAAACCAAGCTGCTTACCTATTGCAGATTCAGTCTTCCCAGCCTGGTGCAGGTCTACAATTTTGTTTCTGGTGTCCTTTGACAGCTCTTTGGTCTTGGCCATAGTGGAGTTTGGAGTGTGACTGAGGTTGTGGACAGGTGTATTTTATACTGATAACAAGTTCAAACAGGTGCCATTAATTTAGGTAACGAGTGGAGGACAGAGGAGCCTCTTAAATAAGAAGTTACAGGTCTGTGAGAGCCAGAAATCTTGCTTGTTTGTAGGTGACCAAATACTTATTTTCCACCATAATTTGCAAATAAATGAATGATTTTCTGGATTTCTTTTTCTCATTCTGTCTTTCATAGTTGAAGTGTACCTATGATGAAAATTACAGGCCTCTCTAATCTTTTTAAGTGGGAGAACTTGCACAATTGGTGGCTGACTAAATACTATTTTGCCCCACTGTATTTACATAAGTATTCAGACGCTTTGCTATAAGACTTGAAATTGATCATCCTTGAGACATTTCTTTTTGGAAAAGCACACACACCAGTCTATATAAGGTCCCACAGTTGACAATGCATGTCAGAGCAAAAACCAAGCCACGAGGTCGAAGGAATTGTCCGTAGAGCTCCGAGACAGGATTGTGTCGAGGCACAGATCTGGGGAAGGGTACCAAAACATGGCTGCTGCCTTGAAAGTCCCCCAGAACACAGTGGCCTCCATCATTCTTAAATGAAATAAGTTTGGAACCACCTAGACTCTTCCTAAAGCTGGCCACCCGGCCAAACTGAGCAATCGGGGGATAAGGGCCTTGGTCAGGGAGGTGACCAAGAAGCTGATGGTCTCTCTGATAGAGCTCATGTGTTCCTCTGTGGAGATGGGAGAACCTTCCAGAAGGACAACCATCTCTGCAGCAATCCACCAATCAGGCCTTTACGGTAGAGTTGCCAGGTGGAAGCCACTCCTCAGTAAAAGGCACATGACAGCCCACTTTGAGTTTGCAAAAAGGCATCTAAAGGATGCAGACCATGAGAAACAAGATTATCTGGTCTGATGAAACCAAGATTGAACTCTTTGGCCTGAATGCCAAGCATCACGTCTGGAGGAAACCTGGCACCATCCCAACGGTGAAGCATGGTGGTGGCAGCATCATGCTGTGGTGATGTTTTTCAGCGGCAAGGACTGGGAGACCAGTCTGGATCGCGGGAAAGATGAATGGAGCTAAGTCCAGATAGATTTTTCATGAAATTCTGTTCCAGAGCACTCAGGACCTCAGACTGGGGCAAAGGTTCACCTTCCAACAGAACAACGGCCCTAAGAACACAGCCAAGACAACGCAGGAGTGCCTTCGGGACATGTGTCTGAAAGTCCTGGAGTGACCCAGCCAGAGCCCGGACTTGAATCGGATCGAACATCCCTAGAGAGACCTGAAAATAGCTGTGCAGCGGCGCTCCCCATCCAACCTGACAGAGCTTGAGAGGATCTGCAGAGAATAATGGGAGAAACTCCACAAATACAGGTGTGCCAAGCTTGTAGCATCATACCCGAGAAGACTCGAGGCTGTAATCGCTGCTTTTTTTTAAACTGTGCTTCAACAAAGTATGTGAAAGTAATATTTCCGTATTTCTTTTTATTTCATAAATTAGCAAACATTTCTAAACTGTTTTTTCTTTGTTATTATGAGGTATTATGTGTAGATTGATGAGGGGGAAAAACATTTAATCAATTTTAGAATAAGGCTGTAACGTAACAAAATGTGGAAAAGGTCAAGGGGTCTGAATACTTTCCAAATGCACTGTAAATTCTCTGTCGATATAATATGTCCATATGTTCTGTTTGTCTGTCTGATTATTGTCTGTCTAACTGCACCATTTCACAGAGTCAAATTCCTGTCCACGCAATGTGTTTCTGATAAGTGTCTCCGGGGACTGTGGTCTCTCGATTGGCTGCAACAGTGGAGTGGCAGCTTGAACTAAGCTCATGAGGCATTTATAAATTATATTCTTCTAGAATCAAATGGGTATATATCATTAATTCACAAGTCCAAAAATGTATGTCAGCAACTGTGACTTGCCCATTTAAGGCCTGCTAGTACTGGTGCAGCAGGACCTCGTAGGACTCCTTAGTATGACCAACACCATGACCACATTCACCAAGGTTTTCTCTTTTCTATGTGGTTGTCCAACTCTTCGTGCGTGTGTGTGTGCGAGGATGATGGTACACGTGTTCTTATCTCTTCTCTGTTTAGGAACGATTGAGCCCCTCTCCATATCTTCCCCATAGACACACGCAGACACACACACAAACTCTCTGTCTAACACACACACACACACACACACTTCCTTTCTGCTGAGCCGAGGGGTTTTACACTGCAGCAGACCACAGCAGGTGATTATTAAGCCACTTTTGCCTTCAATGCTTCTATCCCTCTGTGTGTGTGTGTGTGTGGGTGTGTGTGTGTGTGTTTGCTCCTACACCCGCATGCATGTGTGTGTGTGTGTTATTACCAAACAAATCTACATTTAGGTGTTTGTACACACCACACAGTAGGAGTTTTGAGTCCAAACACAATGATCTGCATCCCATGCATCTTAACGGCATCTATCACAATAAACCTGTCAAAAGCACAGACAAATATAAAGTACAGAATTTCTATGATGTGTAGTACCCCACTGGGCACACACTGTTTGAGTCAACGTTGTTCCCACGTAAATTTCAATGAAATTACATTAAACCAGTGTGGAATAGACGTTGAATTGACGTCTGTGCCCAGTGGGATGTATTTGTCTATTGAGAGTAACAGGCTGACAGGCGTTGTGATGACTGCCACCTAGTGGTAAAACCAAGGTTGCATATGACAGTGTAATCCTCGAGACACAATTACATACCATTGTATGTGATGTGTCCTATCAACATTTATGCTCTTTATACAGCCTAAGGAATCATTAGGAAATCAAATTTCATCTAACACAGAATGATATATAAAATATATTTGTGGCAGCATGGCCATTCCCCCAACCGTACATCATAATCAGTTAAAGACAAGTATGCAGTAAACAGAATGTGTGTATTATCTCCATTTCATTTGAGAAGCCTTTAGAGAATCAGGTCAGAATGTAAAAGCTGAACGTCAGTTAGACCTGTAGACAGAGAATGAGGAGATGAAAGCCACACATAAAGTACTCAGCCTGTGCATACCTCAGGTTATTTAATCATCTCTACAAAATGTATCAGTCACAAACGTCCATCCATCTGAATGGCATGACTTCATAGATTGAGTCAATTCTACAGTGGAAGAACAGCTCAGACAATTGACTTCATGATTTGACTTGGATCAACAACAAAAAAAAACATTTTTCTGTAAACGTCACGACGACGAACAGAAATATCAAAGTCTTTGGGATGGAGCTTTGTTTTCATATTTGGCTCGATGCCTAAAGATCAAGTAAAATGGCCTTGTGAAAACGACTTCGCTTTATCATCACGTAAAACATTATCACTTGATATCACCAACATGTTAGAGAGGCTTTCATACAGATTGTTAGACAGGTTGTCACATCATTCAGGCCCACCTTTGTTTTTGACATTTGTCACATACAGAATAATCTCGGAAACCCAAAACTAAAATCTTGTGTATTTGTGTCAGATGCTTGATTACGTTCTGCGGGCAGATGTGTTAGAAAAACCCTAGAACGTGGAGGGGCCGCAGGCCGTTAACTCCTCTCCAGTTGCAATTTACAGGCAAGTCCATGGTCCAAATGTCCCCTCCTCTTCCGAAAATGGAAGGCGGCAAAATCGTGATTTGTCCAAAATAATCAGCGACGAAAAATCTGTGCACCGGAAACAAAGTTCCTCGTTAGTCGTCGCATCCCACAGTCTGCTGACAGACACTAGGATACCAGTTAAGTGCGTCTGTCCACGAGAGATTAGACACAGAAAAGCGGGGGATTTTGAAGAACAGAGGTGAATTGACACGATCTCAATGAGCAGGATGTAGGTTAAAAGCATCTGTTTAGAGAAGCACAATGCCATACACAACAAACACACCCACATTTCGGCTAGTGCTTTAGTGTAGCTTTCCATTTCAAATGACTTTAGGCTGTGAGCACTTATGAATGTTTTTGTCACGGGCAGGCAGCGTTTGATGACGTCATTAATGTTGGCCACTATAATCTCTCTGTAGGGAAGCATCATTTGATTGGCAGTCACAGTGGCTCATCATCTTGTCCTCTCTCTGATTGGCAGTCACAGTGGCCTATCATCTTGCCCTCTCTCTGATTGGCAGTCACAGTGGCCTATCATCTGTTCCTTCGGGGCTTACATGTCTGTCTGGATGAAGAACTTCCTCTAGGAAGGCAACAGGAGCCAGACCTAGTCTGCCATTCACCTGAAACACACAGTCACTCAGTACGTTATCTACAGTACACCTGCCCTCACTTGAAACACACTGTTGTAGTCTCATTTAGATACATGGGACACAGATCCACTCAAAGTATCTACAGTCGTGTCCAAAGGTTTTGAGAATGACACAAATATACATTATCACAAAGTCTGCTGCCTCAGTTTGTATGATGGCAATTTGCATATATTCCAGAATGTTATGAAGAGTGATCAGATGAATTGCAATTCATTGCAAAGTCCCTCTTTGCCATGCAAATGAACTGAATCCTCCAAAAACATTTCCACTGCATTTCAGCCCTGCCACAAAAGGACCAGCTGACATCATGTCAGTGATTCTCTAGTTAACACAGGTGTGAGTGTTGACGAGGACAAGGTTGGAGATCACTCTGTCATGCTGATTGAGTTTGAATAACAGACTGGAAGCTTCAAAAGGAGGGTTGTGCTTGGAATCATCGTTCTTCGTCTGTCAAACATGGTTACCTGCAAGGAAACGGATGCCATCATCATTGCTTTGCACAAAAAGGGCTTCACAGGCAAGGATATTGATGCCAGTAAGATTGCACCTAAATCAGCCATTTATCGGATCATCAAGAACTTCAAGGAGAGCGGTTCAATTGTTACGAAGGCTTCAGGGCGCCCAAGAAAGTCCAGCAAGCGCCAGGACCATCTCCTAAAGTTGATTCAGTTGCGAGATCGGGGCACCACCAGTGCAGAGCTTGCTCAGGAATGGCAGCAGGCAGGTGTGAGTGCATCTGCAAGCACAGTGAGGCGAAGACTTTGAGGATGGACTGGTGTCAAGAAGAGCAGCAAAGAAGCCACTTCTCTCCTGGAAAAACATCAGGGACAGACTGATATTCTGCAAAAGGTACAGGGATTGGACTGCTGAGGACTGGGTAAAGTAATTTTCTCTGATGAATCCTCTTTCCGATTGTTTGGGGCATCTGGAAAAAAGCTTGTCCGGAGAAGACAAGGTGAGCGCTACCATCAGTCCTGTGTCATGCCAACAGTAAAGCATCCTGACGGATTGCAGAGGTCTTGAAAAAGAAGGGTCAACACTGCAAATATTGACTCGTTGATTCAGCTTCATGTAATTGTCAATAAAAGCCTTTGACACTTATGAAATGCTTGTAATTATACTTCAGTATTCCATAGTAACATCTGACAAAAATATCTAAAGACACTGAAGCAGCAAACTTTGTGTAAATTAATATTTGTGTCATTCTCAAAACTTTTGGCCACGACTGTACACCCAAAACAGCTGCTGGTCTGGTATAAAAAAAGGTGCAAGCTACAAGCTGATTGCTGCATGTTCATTGGTAAATGACGGCTGGCTGGGATTGGCTCACCTCGGCCTCACAGAAGCCGTCGTTGCGGGTGTTGCCTAGCAATGTGACAGTATCTCCCTCTCTCAGGGCCAGCTCTCCTAGGGTGGAGGTTAGGGCTGTCCACCAGAGGACTGTAGCTGCACGCCAATCATGCACATATGCAGACACAGAGAGAACACACAGGTCACAAGCAAGCAAGCGCGCACACACACACACACACACACACACACACACACACACAGAAGCTTAGAAGAGGCAACTGTTAATATAGAAAATCACAAATGCATCACATTTCATTATTTCGTCATGCAAATTTCAATGAAACACAGTAACTGAAAAAGGCACACACCATTACCGTCTGAGCTTCTGAATCTGGTGAGAAAGGTTTCAACTGGACAGTGCGGCTGAAAATCTGCAGTAAAACATTGAAAGATGAAATGGTTGGGTCAGGGTAGGGTTGCTGTACAGAATTACTCCTCCTAGACATCACAGACATTGCAACTTGATTACCTGTTGCTTGGTCTCACCCGTTCTAACCCATTTTCACCTTTTCTCCCCACTCATGTGAGAGGTCACCAGGCTGCGGCCCTGGCCAATCGGGTGATAGCCATGCACCCTCACACTTGTGCATGCACTGCTTCTAGCCTCTGATTGGCCAGCTAGTCCGACCTCTGCTCTCACCAGGGTGGTAAACTGAGTGTACAAAACAGTAAGTACACATGCATGTCTGGTCTGTAGAACTCACTGGTTGGGTGGAGCCACTGTTTCGGTGTGTGGGCGGAGTCCAGTATATATAGTCAGAGAGAGAGAGAGAGACAGAGAGACAGAGAGACAGAGAGACAGCGAGACAGAGAGACAGAGAGACAGAGACAGAGAGACAGAGAGACAGAGAGAGAGACAGAGAGACAGAGAGAGAGACAGAGAGACAGAGAGACAGAGACAGAGAGAGAGAAAAAAAATGGGGAGGAAGAGAGGGTGAGAGAAAGACAAAGAGAGAGAAAGACAGAAAGAGAGAGAGAGAGGGGAGGGGGAGAGAGAGAGCGAGCGAGCAAGCGAGCGAGAGAGAGAGAAGAATGGTGAGGAAGAGAGGGTGAGAGAAAGACAAAGAGAGAGAAAGACAGAAAGAGAGAGAGAGCGCGAGATGAGCACAGCATACGGAGACATTGGACTGTATAGAATGGACAACACCAAAATCCATTTATTTACATTCTACTGTATCCCAGGTGAGAGGCAGTATCCATACATAAAGGTTTCGTTGCTGCAGCCCAGCTCATCCAGCAAATCATGAGGCTTCTCTGTCCCACCATCCTGATGACCTCAACAGAGCCCACCTCAGCTGGAGGTTCTAAAGGGGCGGGACAAAAAACAATCAGACACCCATGCTTTCCATCAAGTGTACAGTAAACAGTGTATGTTGTCTGGGCTACTCTACCTGGCTTAGCTCTGGGTTTGGTTGCTTTAGCTTGTTCAGGTTGGCAGTTGGAGAGGAGCTTCTTGACACAATGGTCCTCATCAGGCAGTCATGTCCTCTCAGTGGGGGGCAGAGCAGAGGTGGAGGGGGCAGCTTTAGTGAGGGCTGTAGTTTTAAGGGTAATTGTTGGAGGGGCAGTTTTCAACGAGGTAGTGGTACTTCGTGCTTTAACAGTCCGAGCGGGGGCAGTGGTAGTAGTAGAAGGGGTAGCTGTTATGGGGGTATGCTTGGGTCGGTTGAGGGCAGCAAGGTTTGGGGTAACCTGGATAGTTTCCCTGACCTGGTGGGGGACTGGAGTAAACCTGGTGTCTGGTTTTGGAAGGGAGATCCTGGGGAGAAAAGGGGGAAAAGGGGGGTGTCATGGTTGTACAGTATCTGTAAGGAGACTACATTGGGACTTTGTGAATACAAATATTAAATGTAAAATCCTGAAACCTTCGCTTGTCATTGAACAGAACATCAGTCAATCAAAACCAAATCATGACAACTTGGCCTGTCATTGGACACAACAGCTGTTAGTCAAAACAAATCCAACAATAAATCCTCTATTAGCTCTAAACAACCAACAGACACCCACAATTCTCCATTCACCCTCTCTGGTTCTTCTTTCTCAGAAGAACATTGTACTGGAGAGGAGGAGACAAACAGCCATTAGACAAAATACACTGACTGGAAATAACAAACACATTACCATCAAAAAGATACACTCACCACAAATACAGCTCACATTACAATAAAAAATATATGCACTGACCACAAATACAGCTCTTTAGAGATTGTAATAAAAGCTCTCTTCTAATAAAAAACTTTTCCTCATGTCTTTGAACAAACGTCACTAACGCTCTAACCAGGGAGCTGTGGTCTTATCAGAGTAGAATGAAGTTTCTCCTTGACATTGGTCAGTTTTGTATTGGTAAGGCTTGGAATTCGGGGAAGGTATTAAGCTGATCCTAGATCTGTACAAAAGGATGACTTCTACCTAAATTATTAACTCTCCAGACTTTCAGGTTTCCTCTTCACCTCCCTCACCTAACAAAAGTGGGTTATCACATGACATTATTACTGTGGTTAGTGAGAGAAGGATACTTTCTCTATTCGTGCTTCTGCTCTCAGTGTGTGGTTCTCCCTCTTCGTCTCCTCCACCTTCTCTTCACTTTGTTGGCTGTGTGTGCTGCCCTCCTATCAGCCTCCTCTCGCCTGACCTCAGACACACTCAGCTCACAGTGCCACCTCTGAGCCGGCACACACAGATTCTGTTCTGAGCTCTGACCGGCCAAGAGGACACAGGAAGTAAACAGAGCTCACCTTCGATTGGTTCTTCTCCAGTTCGTCTCGTGACCTTCTGTGTTCTTCCCCCAACGACTTGATCTCCTCCATCAGTTCACTCTGCTCCACCCGTCACCAAGTGTTCCCTGGATACAGGGATAAGTTAGCCATGCTATTACTACTACTACAATTACTACTGACAGAAACTCATCAGTGCCAACATACATAACCGCACAACTCACACAAGTAAAAAGATTTGCTCATACCTGTGCAGACTGCCCCAGACGGATGGTCTTGTAGGAGTAGACCGTGGCCAGACTTCTCTGAATGACATCATCATCCGTATTTTGGCGCAGCGACCCCGCTCTCTGTAGCCACACCCTCTATGTGTGTTGCCATGCCAACATGGCTCTCAGAGTACCCGCTGGTTGTGACTCCGCCACTGTGACAGTAGCTGATTCCGTAAAGGAGCGACGTCCATCTGCAACTGGTCTCTCTCTCCGCTGTGAGATGCTCTCTCTGTTCGCACAGAACAGCCATTGACTGAACCAACTGCTCTCGCTCTTCTTTAAACTGGTTGACCGGGTCTCTGTCTTCTGTTTGAAGGCAGTTTGTCTCTCTCCTGCTCTAGAAGGCTGAGTGTCTGTGTTAGCTAGTCTCTCTGTCCCTTTAAACCACACATTGATTGCATCAACTGGTCTCGCTCCTCTTCTAGATTGTGGAGTGACTCGTTAGGTTGGTCTCTCATCTTCTTGACTGAAGAGACATTGGACTGAACTAGAAGGTCTCTCTCCTTGTAGAAACCAGACATTGACTGAACTAGCTGGTCTCTCTCCTCTTTTAAACCACACATTGACCATACCACCTTGTCTCCTATCTTTCAGACCTTGTAAACTGTACTTGCTCTTCTTTTAAACCGCAGAGTTCCTGATTGACCCGGTCGCGTTCTTCTTCCAGAACCCACACGGAGCGTGTTAGCCGGTGTTTCCCTGTCTGACACCTGAGTGAGAGGGGAAACCTGTTCCCTTTCCCCTTTGAGATCACTGAGACCCAATTAGCTCGCCCCTCTCCTCTCTCAGCATGGACACTAACTCTGTGGTCAAATGGCTGTCCTTTTGATCCCTAACTGACTCGGTCGTGTGGTCAACCTGTAGTTCACCACTATTCACCGACCCCGGCGTGTGATCACCTTGTAGACTGGTCACGAACCCTACCGGGGGTTGAACCTGTTGGGCGAACACTGACCCGACCGCATGCTCACCCTTTTGACCACACTCTGACTCAGTGGTCAAACCATGGTCACCCTGTTGTAGACCAAGCTGACCGCTCTCAGTCAGTCTCTGCTGCAGCTCCATGATAGTGTTCAGGTCATCCTCGGTCTTCCTGGTTAGCTCGGTTATAAGACCTCCCTGCTCCTGGTTCTCCTGCTCCAGCTCTCCCTCTCTAGCTTCCTCCCTCTCACTATCCTTACTATCCCGGCTCTCTATGTGGGGCAGGAGCTCCTTGATACGCCTGCCCTGTGCCTTGGTTCTCCTGGTTCAAAGCTAGAGCTAGGTCATCCAGGGCTAAGGCATACAGGGTTAGGTCATTATCGGCTAAGACTAGGGTAGTATTATTTTGGGTTGGAGTTGTGGTAAGCTTTCTGCTAACCTGGGGAATTAGGTTATGAATTGGCACCCTGTTTTCCTGGGCATTTCCTGTCATGCTTTCCCCTCCTAGCTAGCACCCCCGCTCCACCTCACAGGCCCCCGTTTCTCCCTGCTCCCTGAGTTTACATTTCAGTCAGGCGTTCTCCTCGGTCACCCTGTGCAGCTGGTCCTGTGTGTGTCAGAGCGTGCTCTCCAGCTGGTCCCTGTGGTCCCGGAGTGAGTCCACGTCGCCCCCATGCTCCAGTAAGCCTCTCTCAGTGCTTCAGTCTCCTCTCTCAGGTTGAGAGAGGGGAAGACCCCAGGACCAAGACACCAGTCCCCCAGGCTCCCAGTCTCAAACACACAAGCCAGCCACACTCTTTATTTCCTCTGTAGTTAATCAGATCAACATTCCACTGTGCAGCTAAACCCATGACAATCCCACATTATAATCCATTGTACAATTTGCTTGTAATTGTACTCATTTACATTCTTGAGGCCGAACTCTTCAACAATTTAGACTCAAGATCTACTACTGATTAAGTGTCAACTCCACATTAGCTTCAATGTCATCACTCACCGGGTCAGTGTTGTCCACGTGGCAGGGGACTGGTTGAGCCAGGGCAGGGGTGTTTGGCAGGGCGGTAGCCAGGCTGTGGCTGGAGTCCCTGGGCTGGCACCAGAGCTAGGGCTGGGGGTAGAGACGGGGGTCAGTAGAGTCCGGGCTGTGGTTGATCTGTCTCAGGGTGTGGCTGAGCCTCTTACAGTCTCTGGTTCTCCTCTTGCAGTTCCTCCACCTCCTCCGTCATGGAGCTCTCATTCAGCTTGAGCCTGTGGACCACCGTCCTCATTTCCTCCACCTTACACGACAGGAAGTGGCCATTCTGCTGCGCATCCTGCAGCTGTTCCAACAGCCCCCTCCGCTCCTCCAGCCCCTGCTCCTCCTTCTCCAAACAGGTCATCCTGGAGGCTGAGGATGAAGCCTCTCCGTCTGTCCTCACCCCCCTCTCTCTCCCCCCCCTCTCTTTCTTCCTCTATTTCTATTTCATCCTCTCCCTGCGCCTGCTGGAGGTGCTGTCTGTAGCGTCTCCACTGTGTATTTTCCTCCTCACCCTCCCCATCCTCTTCCTCTCTTTCCTCCCTTGGGTGGGCCAGTCTTTGGGATTCTGTGTACCGTTGGCACCATGCCAGGGTAGTTGACACTAGCTGCGTTGACAGTGGCTATGTTGGTGGATGAAGATACAGACATCTCCAGAACATGTCTCTCCAGCTGGTGGACTCTGGTCTGCAGGCCCTGCTCCTCTTCTCTGGCCAGGCCGAACTTGAGCTGCAGCTGGCTCTTAAAGTGCTCAAAGTACTGAGACTGGCAACCCATCTCCTCCTCTTTAGCCCGGAGCTGGGCCTGGCAGCACTGTGGCCTCTCCCTCCACACACACGATTCCTATGCTCCTTCTCCTGGTACTGGGAAGGACCGGTCATGATAGAACTATGACACAGTTACTCCTCACATCTGAGTAATGTCATACACATCTCATATAATGCAATAGAGAGGGAGACTACAGTCACAATAGCACTACACCTGAGAAATGCTAGATTTAAACCACACAATAATTACAGGCTACAATTTACAGTACAGCTTACAGGACATGTACATTTGAGTACTTCTCACTCTATAAGCCTCATTGAAGCTAATGTAAAGCTCAGTACAGTCTCTACTCACCATGAAGCGCACCTCCTCCCTGAGCGCGTGGAGCCGCTCGTCCAGCCTCTGGCGTCGCTGCATGCTGGGACAGTGGAGGACTGAGTGTGCTGTGAGGTCCTTCACCTTCTGTAGCAGGCTCTGCTCCAGCACAGGATGATAACATGACTCATTAGATCACATGACATTGTCATGCCATTACACGATTAGCATCGCATCGCACGATTAGCATCGCATCGCACGATTAGCATAGCATCGTACGATTAGCATAGCATAACATTAGCATTAAACAGAGATGAGACCTCTTACTGTCAAATTATTTTTGCCAGTCATCTGTCCAAGAGAAAGTAGAAGTGTGCACACATACCTTACTAACGGCAATGTTGGAAATAAACCCCACAAACAGTGATACCATGCTAAGAGGCAAGTTACAGTCTTACTGTGTCAGCATTCCGTGTGGTAAACTGCATGTTAGCACGACAGTGTGTGCAATGTGATATGGTTGTGGCCATATGTTGTAGCTGTGTGATGTGAGATCCCCGTCTCTCTGTCACCTGCTCCTCACCTGCTGTGCAGCAAGCTCTCAGACTCAGTAAAGGAGCTGACGTCGTCTCTCAGGCTGTGCTCTAGAAGGTTCACTCTATGGGTCAAAACCTGGAGGTCTGGGGTGCCAGCTGCACAGAACTGCACAACACAGCTGGGGAAGGAAGTATTTGTGTTGGGTTTGTTTTGTCAGGGTAACTGAAGTTAGACAAATACAGTCGTGTGATAATAAACTCGGTCAAAAAATGAAAACGTCTCTTTTTCAGGACCCTGTCTTTCAAAGATAATTCATAAAAATCTAAATGACTACACAGATCTTTATTGTAAAGGGTTTAAACACTGTTTCCCATGCTTGTTCAATGAACCACAAACAATTAATGAACATGCACCCGTGGACCGGTCGTTAAGACACTAACAGCTTACAGACGGTAGGCAATTAAGGTCACAGTTATGAAAACTTAGGACACTAAAGAGGCCTTTCTATTGACTCTGAAAAACACAAAAAGAAAGATGCCCAGGGTCTCTGCTCATCTGCGTGAACGTGCCTTTGGCATGCTGCAAGGAGGCATGAGGACTGCAGATGTGGCCAGAGCAATAAATTGCAATGTCCGTACTGTGAGACGCCTAAGACAGGGAGACAGGACAGACAGCTGATTGTCCTCACAGTGGCAGACCACGTGTAACAACACCTGAACAGGATCGGTACATCCGAACATCACACCTGCGGGACAGGTACAGGATGGCAACAACACCTGCGCGAGTTACACCAGGAATGCCTCCCGGGCAGTGGTTAAGGGCGCTGTACTGCTGTGCCATCAGAGTCCCTGGGTTCGCGCCCAGGCTCTGTCGTAACCGGGAGGTCCGTGGGGCGACGCACAATTGGCCTAGCGTCGTCCGGGTTAGGGAGGGATTGGTCGGTAGGGATCTCCTTGTCTCATCGCGCACCAGCGACTCTTGTGGCGGGCCGGGCGCAGTGCGCGCTAGCCAAGGTTGCCAGGTGCACGGTGTAGCCTCCGACACCATCGCTGGAGCAGACAGGACTGGCAAAAAGTACTCTTCACTGATGAGTTGCGGTTTTGTCTCACCAAGGGTGATGGTCGGATTTGCATTTATCGTCGAAGGAATGAGCATTACACCGAGGCCTGTACTCTGGAGTGGGATCGATTTGGATGTGGAGGGTCCGTCATGGTCTGGGGTGGTGTGTCACAGCATCATCGGACTGAGCTTGTCATTGCAGGTAATCTCAACACTGTGCGTTACAGGGAAGACACCTGCTCCCTCATGTGGTACCCTTCCTACAGGCTCATCCTGACATGACCCTCCAGCAAGACAATGCCACCTGCCATGCTGCTCGTTCTGTGCGTGATTTCCTGCAAGACAGAATGTCAGTGTTCTGCCATGGCCAGCGAAGAGCCCAACCACGTCTGGAACCTGTTGGATCGGAGGGTGAGGGCTAGGGACATTCCCCCCAGAAATGTCCGGGAACTTGCAGGTGCCTTGGTGGAAGAGTGGGGTAACATCTCACAGCAAGAACTGGCACATCTGGTGCAGTCCATGAGGATGAGAGGCACTGCAGTACTTAACACAGCTGGTGGCCACACCGGATACTGACTGTTACTTTTGATTTTGACACCCATTTGTTCAGGGACACATTATTTCATTTCTGTTAGTTACATGTCTGTGGAACTTGTTCAGTTTATGTCTCAGTTGTTGTATCGTGTTATGTTCATACAAATATTTACACATGTTAAGTTTGCTGAAAATAAACGCAGTTGACAGTGAGAGGAGGTTTCTTTTTTTGCTGAGTTTATAAAGTCACTTACCTATTGAGGATTCTTTGTGTTTCATAGACCGGTGACACATTCTGTCCCCGTAGTCCTCTGGTGTCGCTCTACTCCGGAGTACAGAGCTTTCACTTCTTGCTCATTGAACTTTGGCCATGACAGCCGTTTTGACAGCTGTTTCCATGGAGACCCTCCTGCACTGAGCTTTCTGGGAATGCCCAGGACTTGGCTCGTCTGTTTGGAAATCGTCCTGCTTTTTTTGAATCAACTCTTTCTCCTTCCTCCTCTACGATTGCACTCTTTCGTTGTCTGGCTCTAAATCCATCTGAGGCACTGTCTCCATCTCAGTTCCTCTGTTCCTTTATTGACCTGCTTCAGAGTTCCAGTTACAACGTTCTTTTTAGAACTCACGTGAGAGTTTGGCTAAATGCTCCACTTCCAAAAATGGTAGGGGACATTTCCGTTATAAAAACAAAAATATCTCTGATATACCTCTTTTACCCGTCTCTGATATTTGTTCACTTTTCAACGTCATGGTTTTGTTTTGCATTCCAGGTAAGTGTCTTCCACAAAAGTGCACGTGTATCAAAAAGGCCATATAAGGTTTGTGAACCGTCTATAAATGCATGAAAAAAAATGATAACAATATGTTGTGTCTCTCTTCCTCACTCTCCACCTGAGCGCCTTAGCACCTGTGAAAACAGACAAATGTCCCTCAAAAATCACACATGTTATTACATACACAGTATTATGACGGTTGTGTAGGTGTGTACCATTTACCTGTTGTCGGTCCATGTCAGTGTCATTAAGGCCAAAGAATAAAAGCTAGAGAGAAAAACAAAAAGAGGAACAAAAACTACAAAAGAAAAAAGAAAAGAAGAATTTTAAAATGGTGATAAAAGGAGAGAGAAGAAGACAAGTGTTACTGTTATCTTGAATAATTCAAACTAAAAAATGAAGTCGGTCTTCATGCTCCCATGCCCCACCACATTGAAACGTAGAAACTCTACATGACATATATCTACCTTTTCTTCTATTTCCTTTACTTGTCTCTTTTGCATCTCAATCATGTCTTCCAACTGCCTTATTCTCTGCAACGCAAACAACACAGAACCGAGAGTTCAGGAGGTCAACGTCATACTTATGACAGGCAGCATACGATAGTTCACATGGGTAATGTGTGGCCTTTACGGTCTGTCATTATCTTCACAGTTGAAGTCGAAAATGAAATGGTTATGGTTGCTAAACAGAGTCTGTTTCCACATATTCCCAGAAACCTGTGCTCCTACCATGTTACCATGGCAGCTGTTGCAGAGTCATAAAATCCCACTGCCGTGACAACGAGCGAGTGGAACTTTTGTCCTGTAAGACCAGGATCTGATTTGTTGACTGAAAGAAGATTAGAGGTAAAAACCTAGAACCTTTGGTATTGGCTACACTGGCCCTGCTTCCCTCTACAACTTCCCCGTCCTTCAAAAGGGGGGAATCTGCAGTTCGAACAATAACAGGGGAGGGATTGTGCTGGAGAAATGTGCCACACTCAAACTCATGGACAGAGCTACGATTACAGGGACTAAAAGCCTAAAAATGTTTGTAGCAACTGCAGATTGCCCCTTTAAACACTACAGGCTGATGAGAAAGAACTGGCATTTGAGACGAACACACTCCGTGTGGAATCCAAGAGCCTTCACTGGTCCCATAACAGTCCCAATCCACTGGTAGGTACTCCTGATCATAGAATTAGGAATACGAAGAGTCATTTAATACCATTTCTATGCTCCTGATAGAGTTGTGAAACACAGGAAGCACACTGATCACATTTGCGTGGCTGACCTGAATGCTAAAAGCTGCTTAGGTCAAAACCACAAGACAGCTGAGTCAGCCAGAGAAGAGGCGGGGCCTGGAAAAGAGCTGTTTTAAGGGTTGTGATTAGTGTGAGATCCTAAAATTGCAACCAGCACAGCTGGTGGAGGAGACCACTGACTGGGAAGAATCGCTCAACTACAGGTCAGTGACAGAGAATGTTTTTTAGAATTGATGTTTTTAGTAAACTGTTATGGTGTTATAGATTAGAAAGACGACGGTTCGTTTCTGAAGCAATGGCATAGCATAAGGTTAAGATTAGGGCGGCAGGTAGCCTAGTGGTTATAGCGTTGGGCCAGTAACCCGAAAGGTTGCTGGATCGAATCCCCGAGCTGACAAGGTATAAATCCTTTGTTCTGCCCCTGAACAAGGCAGTTAACCCACTGTTCCCCGGGTAGGCCGTAAACTGACTTGCCTAGTTAAATAAAGGTTTAAATAAATAAATAACAAAAAAGGTTAAGATAAGACGTGTTACGTTGAGTGTAAGACTTTTAGTTGCGAGGTGAGACGTATGAAGACGATTAGAATTAAGGATAGGGCTTCTGTGAAATGCTGACATTTGGAGGGATACACAAAACATAACCACTCACACACACACACACACAAAAGCAGGAGGGATACTGCATCTTTATACAAATACACCAACACTCATACATGTAGAGGGAGGGAGGGATACTGCATCTTTTCTCTGTGGCGGCTGCAGGTTAAGGCCTTTCCTTACCTGCTGGGCCTGCTGTAGGAGCTCCATGCGCTCCTGTAAGATCTGACTGTCATACTGGCGGCTCTGCCTGAGTATCTGCCTCCGCAGTTTGTCCACGGCTAGCCCCAGCTCCTCCCTCTGCCTGTCGGACAGAGACTCTGCCACCGCACGCCCCCCGGGCTCCTGCTGCAGAGCGTTATACAGCGTAGCCTCCAGCTCCGCGATCCTCTGTCATACAGCCACACACACACACAGGCATGCCACTGTGATCATGGCATAGATGGAAAACACTGTTCCACTTTATATCTAGTGTTGCTATAATGATGTGTTGTTCATGGCAATTGCATAGTAACTAAAGTGTAGGTGCTAAGTACACTTTGTTACATAGTACTTACAACTATGTCTTATTACGCCAGTGTAGTTACCATGTAAATACATGCTTCTACTGACACAATATAAAGTGGAACTAAAAACACAAATACACACCAAAAAAAACACTGAATAAAATGTATAAATGGAAGTGAATGCTACATACTCTTACTGTTGCCTGACTTTAAAAGTGTTAACACTCGCAGGGCTGCTGGCCCAGACAGCATCCCTAGCCGCGTCCTCAGAGTATGCGCAGACCAGCTGGCTGGTGTGTTTACGGACATATTCAATCGCTCCCTATCCCAGTCGGTTGTCCCCACATGCTTCAAGATGGACACCATTGTTCTTGTTCGCAACAAAGCTCAGGTACCTGAACTAAATGACTATCGTCCCTTTGCAGTCACTTCTGTCATCATGAAGTGCTTTGAGAGACTAGTCAAGGAGCATATCACCTCCACCCGACCTGATACTCTAGACCCAGTTCAATTTGCTTACCACCCCAATAGGTCCACTGACGATGCAATCGCCATGACACTGCACACTGCCCTATCCCATCTGGACAAGAGGACTACCTATGTAAGAATGCTGTTCATTGACAACAGCTCAGCATTTAATACCATGGTACCCTCCAAACTCGTCATTAAGCTCGAGACCCAGGGTCTCGACCCCACCCTGTACAACTGGGTCCTGGACTTTCTTGACAGCCCCCCCAGGTGGTGAAGGTAGGAAACATATCCACCCCGCTGATCCTCAAAACTGGGGCCCTACAAGGGTGCGTTCTCAGCCCTCTCCTGTACTCCTTGTTCACCCATGACTGCGTGGCCAAGCACGGTTCCAACTAAATCATCACGTTTCAAGACACTACAGTTTTAGGCTTGATTACCAACAACAACGAGATGGTCTACAGGGAGGAGGTGAGGGCCCTCGGAGTGTAGTGTCAGGAAAATAACCTCTCACTCAACGTCAACAAAACAAAGGAGATGATCGTGGACTTCAGGAAACAGCAGAGGGAGCATTGTCGGAACTAGAAGCACAAGCATTTTGCTACACTCGCATTAAAATCCGCGAACCAATACAATTTGATTTGACTTACAGTGGGGCAAAAAGTATTTAGTCAGCCACCAATTGTGCAAGTTCTCCCACTTAAAAAGATGAGAGGCCTGTAATTTTCATCATAGGTACACTTCAACTATGACAGACAAAATGAGAAAAAAAATCCAGAAAATCACATTGTAGGATTTTTAATGAATGTATTTGCAAATTATGGTGGAAAATAAGTATTTAGTCAATAACAAAAGTTAATCTAAATACTTTGTTATATACCCTTTGTTGGCAATGACAGAGGTGAAATGTTTTCTGTAAGTCTTCAAAAGGTTTTCACACACTGTTGCTGTTATTTTGGCCCATTCCATGCAGATCTCCTCTAGAGCAGTGATGTTTTGGGGCTGTTGCTGGGCAACACGGACTTTCAACTCCCTCCAGATTTTCTATGGGGTGGGATCTGGAGACTGGCTAGGCCACTCCAGGACCTTGAAATACTTCTTACGAAGCCACTTCTTCGTTGCCCGGGCGGTGTGTTTGGGATCATTGTCATGCTGAAAGACCCAGCCACGTTTCATCTTCAATGCCTTTGCTGATGGAAGGAGATTTTCACTCAAAATCTCACGATACATGGCCCCATTCATTCTTTCCTTTACACGGATCAGTCGTCCTGGTCCCTTTGCAGAAAAACAGCCCCAAAGCATGATGTTTCCACCCCCATGCTTCACAGTAGGTATGGTGTTCTTTGGATGCAACTCAGCATTCTTTGTCCTCCAAACACGACGAGTTGAGTTTTTACCAAAAAGTTATATTTTGGTTTCATCTGACCATATGACATTCTCCCAATCTTCTTCTGGATCATCCACATGCTCTCTAGCAAACTTCAGACGGGCCTGGACATGTACTGGCTTAAGCAGGGGGACACGTCTGGCACTGCAGGATTTGAGTCCCTGGCGGCGTAGTGTGTTACTGATGGTAGGCTTTGTTACTTTGGTCCCAGCTCTCTGCAGGTCATTCACTAGGTCCCCCCGCGTCGTTCTGGGATTTTTGCTCACCGTTCTTGTGATCATTTTGACCCCACGGGGTGAAATCTTGCGTGGAGCCCCAGATCGAGGGAGATTATCAGTGGTCTTGTATGTCTTCCATTTCCTAATAATTGCTCCCACAGTTGATTTCAGCATTTTGTCTGTCATAGTTGAAGTGTACCTATGATGAAAATTACAGGCCTCTCATTTTAAGTGGGAGAACTTGCACAATTGGTGGCTGACTAAATACTTTTTTTGCCCCACTGTATATGGTGGCAGTGAGTCTTGAATCCAGTTAGGGATTTGAAGAACATAAAACATACGGGCTGTTTATATGCCTTTACTCCGTACTCAGGCATTCACACATCTATAGCCTACGTTTGTTCCCTCCAAAACACCTTCTCATTAGAATCACACATTTCCCTCAGGCATTGAGTCTTAAAGTACTAGGGATATGTCTGAACAGTGAACGCTCAGCCATACTTCCCCACTCAGTAGGGCATGTCTCTTTCTGTCCTTTAGTACCCAGTGCAAACAGGGATTCATTGAGGTAAAAGATGCAGTATCCCGACAACACAAACTCAAACAGGGTTTGGTCTCTGGGTTCGTGATGTTTGATGGGTTTACATCAGCTAGAGGGCTGACAGTGTGTCTAGATGAAGGCCTACAACATGCTCGCACTTTACGAAACTAAATGTGATCTTGATTAGAACTGGTGCTCGATAATATAATGACCATTGGGTTTTTATAATATTAGAACAATAAATGCCATCCAGCAGATGCTTTTATCTAAAGCGTCCCAGGAATCGAACCCACTATCGTAACATTAAAGGCACCATGTTCTACCAACTGAGCTACAGAGGACAAGCACCCATGTTCCTACAAGCAGGAGACAGCTGTAGAGTAAACCCTCCTGTCCCATCGTGCTGCTGTGTCGTACCATGTAGGCCTGATCCAGGGCCTGCTTCCTGTAGTCCAGCTCCTCCTCCAGGAAGCCCTTCTGCTTACTGAACAGGTCCTGGAACAGCCACAGCACAGAGGATATGACATCCCAGGATTTGACATCACAAGATATGATTTCACATCAAGACAACGGTGTCGTGTACCGTATGTGGAAGTTGTAGAAGAACCACTGATGCGTGTTCAGTTTGTCTTTTTCCTCTCACCTTCTCATTCTCCAGGTCAATCATCTTCTGCGTCAGGGCTGCCTCTGTGCTGTCTATCTGCTTTAACCACTATGGAGAGAGAGAGAATGAATTCCACAGTAGATAATGAATATGACCAGTAGGTGTCAGTAAAGGCAGGCTGAGTGTCGATGAGGAGGAGAGAGACTGACCTTCTCACACATTGAGAGAACCGTCCTCGCCTGAATGACGACAACCTGCTCCTCGTTACGCAAGTTCTGGAGAGGAAGAGGAGGAAAGAAAGGGATAGAGGACAGGGGGGGGGGGGGGGAGAATTAAAGTATTTAAGATTTTAATTGAGAAGTAAAATTAGCCGTGTGAGTTTTACTAAGAGCATTAGGAAGAGTGGAGACTAATGTGAACTCACCCCATTATCTCCCAGGATATCCAGCTTCTTCATCAGATCTGGAATAACCACATCCTAAAGAGGGTTCACACATCCAGTTCATATAAGGAGAGAGAGAGAGAGAGGGGAAGAGCGAGACAGACAGAGAGAGAGAGATACCTTGATGCCCTCCTGATGACAGTATATCTGCAGAGCGCTGTTGGTGTTCTCTGGGAAGGTGGTCATGTGGAAGCCCATGGCAGGAGACCTGCGTTCCCTCTCCTATTGGACAACACAGACAGTTAACCCCACCCTCGTACACACACACAATCCTCCCCATCCACTTCATGTGCCACAAAAAGTCAGCCCCCTAAAGAGACAGCACAATCCAACTAACATCCTGATTGGGTAGGTTGGTGAGTGAGAGTGTTAAGTGAATGGGTCATGGTTGGGAACTGAACTGAATGATGTACAGTACTTACATGATGAGGATAGCACGAATCTGTCCAAATAAAGTGGGTGGAGAAACAGGTTTTTGAAGGCGACTCAAACCAAAGCAAATGGGGTTTTAAAACATATTCAAAATGTACGAGTGTGTAAGTGACTGAAGATCTTTGGGTCCGTTATGGGTCCACCCTTCCTTAGGAGTCTGTGTATTAGGAGTTGATCTCATCTCGGAAGTGATAGAGTATATATTCTATGACGTCATAACAAAAGACACAGATCCTATGTCAGTTGTTGGAGGCAGTGTGATAGACGGAAGTGATAGAGTATATATTCTATGATGTCATAACAAAAGACACAGATCCTATGTCAGTTGTTGGAGGCAGTGTGATAGACGGAAGTGATAGAGTATATATTCTATGATGTCATAACAAAAGACACAGATCCTATGTCAGTTGTTGGAGGCAGTGTGATAGACGGAAGTGATAGAGTATATATTCTATGATGTCATAACAAAAGACACAGATCCTATGTCAGTTGTTGGAGGCAGTGTGATTGAAACAAGTGAAACCTGAAAAGGTGGAAAGCTATGCAGTCAATCTTCTGTTGAGAACATTTAAAAAGAAAATCCAGGACATGTGTGACTAATGGTTTGAAAGTCATGTATAGAAACTGAAATAAACACACATTTGTTTATGAAAGTAAATCAAACTTAAGAACTACATGCAGGGAGGGGAGACAAATGAACAAAGATGGGGTGGATGGTGAACTTAAATACATTTTATTCCATACACATTTATATTCATCTCACTTAAGACAACATTCTTGTACATCTTTCAACTTCAAAAACACAAGGTTCCAGTTCAGTGGGGATGGTAAGGCAGTCAGAAAGCAAAACGAGGAAATACAGAGTACATACAATGGGTCGAAGCACAGTAGTGTGTGTGTGTGTGTGTGTGTGTCTGTGTGTGTGTGTGTGTGTTTGTATTCTGGTCACTGTATGTAGGTCCTGCGTCGGGTGTGCAGGCCGGTGTCACCCCCTGGGGACAGTTTGATGGTCGTACACTCTCTTACTTCCAGCTCTAGCACTCTGAATTCCAGCAGCTCATTCTGGTCCCTCGAGTCCTGCACCTCTGCCTGCAGCTTCGACTCAGCCTGCTGTAACACACACATCTACAAACACACACACACACACACACACACACACATTAAAGTATACACTCAAAATGTGCCACATCCTTGTGTTCTTTCCTTCCAGATGGCTCACAGGACAGTGTTGAGTGACAGAGGAAGTAGGAGGCGTCTTACCTTGTCGTGGAGTTCCTGATTGGCCCTGATGAGGTACTGCTTCTCCTCCACCCACTTAGAGTCCTGGAGAAACATACACAGTCACACACGTCTCAGAAGAAAACAAAAGCATCACAACACAGAATCACAGGGGAGAAAAAGAGAACCATGCCACCCAGAAGGGATACTGAACATACATCAAGCACCAAAACCCTAACAGATCCAGCCCCTACCCGAGCTGCTTTACAACAAAGACTCACGAGCCCAAAATAAGTGAAATAATTATTTCAAACCGTGAACAGCATAAGACAAACAGAGGAAAGTGGTGTAGCATGGCTTTATTGAACAAAAAATGAAAACAGAGAGGAAGAACACCACCAGTATTACAGTGAACAACATGCAGATCAGAGGAACAGGAATATTGAGACCCCCAAGCCCCCCCACCAGATGTGCGAGCAGTGCAACAAGGCCACAGTGGCACAAAACGGTAACATGCAGTAAACCAATGTGACGCATGCAACAGGTAATAGAGAATGACAGGGGATAGCTAGGAGTTCTGACCTCTGTGAAACGCTGCCCAGTCTTAGATCTGTTCAATCGAATTAAATCATTCTGAGCATTCAACAATCAGATGGAACACTTATGCGATCTGCATTCGCTATCCATTGGTTTTGACCCCAAATCCAGATAGTCTTCACTACATATATTTCACTCTGATTTTACAAATGTGATTGCTTAAAACATGGAAATAATCTAATTGACATATCTTTACAGAGGAATGTAGTAAGATGATTTCCACATAATGTGATTATTATAATAATTGTTTTTATCAACCTTGTG
Organism: Oncorhynchus mykiss; assembly: GCF_057628025.1. Taxonomy (NCBI): domain Eukaryota; kingdom Metazoa; phylum Chordata; class Actinopteri; order Salmoniformes; family Salmonidae; genus Oncorhynchus; species Oncorhynchus mykiss. The sequence goes on along the minus strand of NC_143035.1, from coordinate 7,100,977 downwards.
TCTGTCATAGTCATGTCTGTAAATGGTATCATTTGGTATGATTGGTGGATTTGTTTGGCATGACGTAACATTCCATCAAGTTGATCATGAGTAGATCTAATGCCGATTGGCTCTTTTCCAGTGTCAACAATGGTTGGAGCATGCAAATAGGGCAGAGTTGTGACATCAGAGCGACATCACAGGATTCTGCAGCAGATCCGGCCGGCGTAGCACCAGGCCAAAAGCAAAGCCCCCAGACAGACAAGCAGCAGGGTCAATGAGAGCGGAGCAGCCAAGAGACCTCCCAGTCTTCTCCCCGCCCTTTTTCTCCTTTACCTGCCCCCTCTCGGCTAACGCCTTCTCCAGGTCACCAATCTTTGCCTTGCAGCCTATTAGATCCGCCTGCAACTGCTCACGGTTCTGCGGGAACAGGAACAGAGGCCAGAGTCAAATTAGTTGAATAGAGTTAGTGCTGGGCTGGAACAAAAGCCTGTACATCCTGCAGCCCTTCAAGAACAAAGAACATGAAATATTGTACACATGTTTTGAGACAGTGATGGTCACATCAGGAGTTTATGGATAGATTTTAGGGGAAGGTGTTAGGGGTCATAAAGGGGTAGGCGCCAAAGGTTAAAGCTACTAACCCTGGCTTCTCTCTCAGCGTCGTGCGACCCCCCAGCCTGTTCCTGCAGGAGGGCGTAGGCCCGCTGGAGAGCCTGGTACTCTCTGGTCAGCTGTCTGAACCTCAGTTCTGCCTCTTCACGAGATACACCCTGGAGGAACAGAGACAGGGTCAAACACACACCTGAACACCATTAAATTTGCGCAAGCGTTTACCCACTTACAGCTGAAAAATGCATTGAAAATATAGGGAGTGTTACTTTATTCAGTGAAGGGCCATCAGCATTTACGCACCAATTTATTTTACCAATACACCACTGCTAAACAGCAAATACACACACACACATCGCTCTTCCGTGACCTGGAAACCAATGAGTGGTCAAGGAGTGTCAATTCTTTAATAGGCTAACGGAAGACGGTCCTCACCTCCTCAATAGCCTCCTTTTCGTGAGGAAGCACAAGTGTATCCTTCCCGAGTTTTGAAATCAGCCACACCCCCTTTAAAATCAGCTATTGGTTTCATGAATGAGTAAAGCATGCAAACATTTAAAAACGATGTGCTACTTATCCTTTTTATCTACAAAATGTCTTGCACAACCAGCTACATTTATTCATCACTTTAGAAATGTATTTTGGGATTCCACCCTGTAAAAATTATTTGCCTGATGACTCACGATTGGAGAAGGAGAGTTATTTCATTTCAAAAGGATCCCAGAAAGGACGGAGGAGGGAGGATGCAGGAGTTGAGCAAATCCAATTGAGTAAAGGCCACAGACACACACTTACGTCTTCCAGGTCCTCCTCGGGTGTAGCGGGGGTACGGTCCGTGAGGTCAGTGATGTAAGAGGTCAGAGAGGACGTTTCAGAGTCCACAGACTCCTCGTCAAATCCAAAATACGTCTCCACAACATGCCTCTGGAGAGAGAGAGAGAGAGAAGATGGGGGGGGCAAGAGGATCTGTAACATATTGACTTGCACACTCACAAAAAAAAACACACCCATTCTTATATAGAAGTAGTGCCTACTGAAAGTCTACCCATCCCTTAATCAGATGCGGTTGCCTTAAAATTAAATCTAAAAAGGATGACATTTTCCTACAGATCTACACAACATACTCCATACTTTAAAGTTAGACATTTTGTTTTATTGATACAAAATGGAGATGAGTGTGAAGAAATGCAATCAATGCAAGAGTGAATACTTGGTGGAAGAACCGTTACAGCTGTGAATCATTTTTTAATAAGATCCTACCAGCCTTGCACAACTCTGAGGACAACATACAGTATATCAATTGTTTTTGTCAAAAATGCTCAAGCTCAGGAAATTTTGGTTGGGAATCATTGACAGACAGCAATATTCAAAGCTTGTCTCTGACTTTCAAGCAAATTTAAGTCAGGACCACTCAGGAATACTCAACACCTCTTGGAAAGCTATGTCATTGGCATTCACTTTTGTGTAATTGTTCACCTTAAAAATAAAACTATATCCCAGGATTAGGTATTCAAATCCAATATAGCACAACACAGAGTGCAACCCTCTGTATTGTCTAGTATTGTGGTGGCAGCATCATGTATGCTTGTCGCCGGCAGGGACTGAGGAATTTATCAGGATAAAAATAAATATGAAAGGAGCAAAGCCCAGGTAAAAAGAATGAGGAAAACCCATTGTAGAACTTTGAAAACCTAACCCTGAGATAATTACATGTTTCAGCTATAAAATCACACAAGTTTTAATGCCAAAGACACACCAGAATGGCTTTTCAAGAGGTGTTGAGTGTTCCAGAATGGTCCAATCTCAGTCTGGACTTAGATCTGCTGGAAAAATCAGAGACGAGGTTTAAATATTGCTGTCCATCAATGATTCCCAACCAAATGTATTGAACTTGAGCAATTTTGTCAAAAACAATGGATATACAGTATGTTTCCCTAAGAGTTGTGCAGAGTTGGTAGAATCGTATTTAAAATTATTCACAGCTGGCAAAGGTGCTTCCACCAATGATTAACTCTCAGATTTTTTTCTATTAGATTTGGCAAACATTCTAATATTTTTCTTTCACTTTGAAAGTGTGGAGTAGGTTGTGAAGATCGGTAGCAAAAAAAACATGCAAGGCTGTGCAAGGGGTGTGTAGACTTTCACTAGCGACTGTAGACGGTCCATCAACCTCGGAACAATCACTTCCATATTCCTTACCATCGGATTAAGAAACCAAAACTCTCCTCACAATATTCTCTAAAAAGAAAGGCTAATCTCGTCCTTCCCATTGGTTTTATAGACTCAACAACATTCTCTAAAACCACCGTATCTTTCCCATTATGTTCAGGTCCAATCCACTCAGTCAACTCAAAATGGTTGCTATACTACAATAAAGTCCTTACCATCGTGTTTGTAGGTCATCTCCTGACAACCAGAGAAGTAGAGACAGACCATAGCACACAGGCCGATAAAGAAGGAGAAGTAGAGGATGAGCTGGAAGTACTCATACATACTGTTGTTATACTAGAACCCCCCCCCCGACAAATCTAGTATCTTCCAAGGCAATCTACACTGTACGTGCCAGTCCTCGAGCACTGAGCTCTGACGCACAACCGTGTCTCAGTCGCGCACTCCGCAGACAAAGACGGAGCGAGAGAGGAGTGTTAACTAGCATTCACTCCTCCCAAAGGGAGAAGAAAAAAAACTGGATGATCTTTAAGATCGTCTCCAGGCCTGCGAGGTAGCAGTGGAATACTTCTCCATTCCAGTCAAACTCTTTCCATAAGTGTGTTCTGTTCCATTCCCAGTTTGAGAGTCCTAATTGACGTTTTCGGTTTGAGGTTAATAGTCTCGATAACCCTCCCAGTTTGAGAGTGGAGCGTTCCAGTCCCAACAGCTAGCTCCAGTTATAGATGCAGGGAGTGTGTTGAATCTTCCGTCACCTCCTCCCTTAACATACATCACTGACTCTGCAAACTCTATTGAGAACCCAGCCCAATTGCGCTAATCGTGCCTCCTCATCAACACCTTATCTACCTATCATTCTGAGCTGAACAACAGGTGTCATCGTTCCCCTATGAGCCCAATTATAAAACACAGAGTCGCACAGTTGCGCTCACACAAACTACACAAAGACAAATCAAAAACACACATAGTTCTCCATTGAGCCCAATTACACAGAACCAGTGCATCGGCATCATGGGAAGAGACAGTTGCTAAGTGACAACACCACAGGATCAACAGTGTGTGACCAGAGATAGAGAACACAACAAAGAAATGCCTAGTGCTAGAAAACAAAAAACCCACGTATACAAACACAAACACACAGACAGAAGGACAAAGGGAGCAGTAGTCCTACTTTAGGTGGTAGTTTGAGGGTTTTTCTTCGGTTATTTTTGCAGAGCATCAGTCTGTCACGTTCCTGTGGCCAAAAAGGAGCAGAGGACAGTTTAGGATTTCGACTCCACACCACATGCATTGTGTACGTATGAGTATGTATGAGAATGCTTTGTTTGATGTGGGACTGATCCTTAACCTGACAAACTAATTGTACTAATCTAGGCCATCTATCATCCCCTGCGTGTGAATTACTGGAGACAGAATCGGAATACGGTGTGATTTAGGCTTGTCAAAATGCACCCATGTTAAAAAGTGAGACGAGTATGATTCTCAACAGAAGCAGGGTCAAGAAATTATGACAAAGAGTTGTATACAACACCTTAAATCAGAGGCAAGGAGCCAGCGGAACATCATGCAAATGAGTGAATTTTCAGCAAGGCTCTGATTTAAGGTGATTAGAAAGGAGAGAGAGGGTGGTGGGTGGGTGGGTGGTTGGTGAGGGTCTGGAGGGCAGCCCAGGTGTACAGAGGACCAACATGTTACCCAACAGTTCACTGACCCTAACGGCACCCATTTTATCCTACTGTTTCAATGTACTCTGGTAAAATTCAACAAACATCTTTGTTTATGAGCTAGTCGGCTGCCTGATTCACTAATCTCACTACAATAAGGATCTGTCAATGCCCTATTATTTGGAAGCTCGGGTGATTTAAAGATCAGATAAACTGCAGTGTGAATGTCTGTGTGTCCGTCTCCCTAACCTGCGTGAGTTCGTCGATGATGCCTCGTTGCTCGGCAACCTGCAGCTTGAGGAACTCCACTTCCTGTTCCTCGTGGGCGTGGCTTAGGTCTGTCAGGGAGGTAGGCCTCTTCAGCTGCTGGGGCTGCTGGGAACGAGAGTGCGCCTTCTCCTTCTGAGAGGGAGGGAGGGAGGGAGGAGAGACATTCTCAGGGTTAGACAACTCGAGCAGTGAGGTCAAGAGAGACAGGATTTCCTGAAACATAACGTAACTTTAAGTTGTGCAAGGTGACTTTGTAATCAAGGAGAATTGCAAATACTGCAGTCACACAGATGCTGCTACCTAATCATCTTGATGCTTTTTCTCAATGTCCACTGGAGGTCTCCCTTTCCCTCCATTTCACAGAGCAATTACAAATCTCACATGGTACCTACTGTACAATGTATACTGTTCAAAAATATAAAAACGCTCATGTTTCATGAGCTGAAATAAAAGATCCCAGAAATGTTCCATATGCACAAAAAGCTTATTTCTCAACATTTGTGCACAAATTAGTTTACATTGCTGTTAGGGAGCATTTCTAATTTGCCAATATAATCCATCCACCTGACAGGTGTGACATATCAAGAAGCAGATTAAAAATAATCATTACATAGGAGCACCTCATGCTGGGGATAATAAAAGGCCACTCTAAAATGTGCAGTCTTGTCACAAAGCACAATGCCACAGATGTCTGCAGTTGACATGCTGACTGCTAGAATGTCCACCAGAGCTGTTGCCAGAGAATTTAATGTTAATTTCTCTACCATAATCCACCACCAGCGTCATTTTAGAGAATTTGGCAGTACGTCCAACCGGCCTCACAACCCCAGATCACTTGTAACCACGCCAGCCCAGGACCCTCAATATCAGGCTTCCAAATGGTATCCAAATACTTCCAAATGGTGTCCTCTTCCCATCATGAAGGAGACATGACAAGGAAAGTAGACAAAAGAGGATATTTCTGGTTCTCTCACCATCTCTGCGTTCTCTCTGCTGAGGTTCTTGAGTTTCTCCTCCATGCGCTGCAGAGTCTGCAGAAGGTCATCATTCTTCTTCGACATCCTCTTATACTTATCTAACAGGGGCTTCATCTGACTCTCTGCCTCACGCACCCTCTTCAACTGACAGAGATGGAGGGAGAAAACAAGAGAAATAGTGACAGATGAGATGTGTAGACCTATTTTTATATACCTGCACATTTCCATAACACCCCTTCAATGTTCCCATAAGTCCCCATAATGTCCCTACAATGTTCAGCTATCCACCAAGTTATTGTCTGTGTGTGTTTGTGTACGTGTGTGTTCCTCACCAGTTCATTCCTCTCATCTGCCAGCAGTGCGTTTCTGTCCTCCAGCTTCCTGGTAACAGAGTGGAGCTCAGCTATCTTCAGCTGGAACCTCCTCGCATCCCGAAGATCTTCCACCTCCTGAGAGAGACAGACACAGAGAGAGAGAGAGAGACACAGAAAGAGAGAGACAGAAATTGGGGAGATGATTAGAGACAAAGACCATGTGTGAATGAGTTGACCACCAGGTTTTTGAAAAATACCATGTCAGTAAAATGTGTTTGTGCACAAGTGTGTGCTTGCCTGTGTGTGTGTGTATTTTAAAAATGGGGCTGTCCTCACCTGGTTGTTGATATAGTCCTGGGTTTCCCCCAGGGTAGGGACTACCTCTCTCTTGGGACTGCCGTGGTGCCTCTCTGCCTCCCTGACTTGGCCCAGCTGCTCGTCCAGAGCCTCCTTCTGCAGCTGGAGCTTCTGAGCATAACCTGCCTGCAACCCCAGCTCCCTCTCCAACGCAGACACCACACGGTCCTTCCCCTTCAGCTCATCCATCTAAGAAAGATGGGAGGATGGAGAGGAGGAGAGAGGGAGACAAAGAGCGATATGAGAGCGAAAGAAAGGTGAGAGAGAGAGTGATAGTTTACTCTGGAACTCGCCCGCCTTAACCCGACCTGCACTCTCTTTCTACCCCATTGTTCCCTTCCTCCACCAACGGCTCATCCTTTCCCAACCACAGACGAGTGAACGAACAAGTATGCGACACCAACGCCGTTGAGTGTAATTCATTTATGAATCCTAGTTCACACTCCCCCTTCTCTCTTCCGGTCTTCATCTCACTGCCCAGCTCACTCTCGCCTCCTTTCCCTCTCCTTATCCCAGTAAAATGATATTAGTCAAATGGCCTGGCTGTAAAACCGGTTAGAGATACCTCTTTTATGGCCCTGTGCTAGCATGCTGTGTTCTTCTGTCTTGTCGTCAACAGTCGGTGTGTGTTACCTGTGCTACCCTGGGTCTCTGAAAAGCAAAACTACACAGTGTGAAATAGAACTGGAGATCAACATAGGACACAGTGCAATTCAAGCTACTGATCAGATCGAGTGCATACAGGGAAGTGCATGCAGGGAACTCAGCAGTACAGGATCTGAGGAATCAGTCTATTGCTTGAGGGTAATTCCAGTTTCACTTAACTATGGTTTATGTTGGTTTGGAATTTGGTTAACTTTCAGGTCACTCAGCACCAGACAACCATGTCGTCTCTCACATGGTCTTGTTTGATGTGGGTTAGGATCAATCAGGGGTTATGTGATCGGGCTAAGGCGTGGTGGCCATGTTACGGTCGACTCACCACCCTTCGGATGTCTCTCTCGCAGTCTCTCTTGATGCGGTTGATCTCATCCTGGTGCTGCTGGTAGGCTGTTCGGAGGTCGGCTGCTTTGGCCTTGTCTGCCTGCAGTGCGTTAGCCAGAGCCTCCTCAACCTGCTTCCGTGCCGTCTCCTGCTTCATGACCTGAGGGACCACACACAAACAGACACAATTAGAGTGTATATACACTTCCAAGTACTGGGACCCTGAAGCAATTAAGATGATTCAGGAGATAGTAATGTCATATGACTCTGCTAGTCCAGAAACAAAGAAGACGCTCTGTTTCTTTAAATAAGAACTTTCAAAACCAGACAAAACAGTCAAACTTCTTTTACTGATTCTGATTGACCATGGGGGAAAAAATGACTAAATCTAATACAACAATGCAAGTTGATTCCCAAGGTCAACCTACCTCCTGCTGCAGTTTGAGTCTCTCCCCATCGAAGGCCCTCCTGGCCTCCTCCCGGGCCTCTCCTAGCAGGGCGCTCTTCAGCTTGTCAGCCGCCCCGTCCCTTAGCGCATGGACCAGCCCCTGGAGCCGCTGCACCTCCCCGTCGCGGATCTTAATGGTACGTGATAGCTCCAACTCGTGTTGCCGTGCCAATGACTCACGAGCGGAAGCCAGCTCGCGGAGCTTCTCCTCGTGCAGTTTGGCGCGGAGGTCGGTGAGGACCACTGTGTGTTTGTGTTGTTCCAGCTCCCTGGCTTGCCTCTGCTCCTGGAGACGCTCTCTCAGCTTAGAGACCTACCCAGCGGAAGGAGAGGACGGTGGGATAGAGGACAGGGGAGGAGAGAGGCAAAGGGGAGGAGAGGTTTGCAGGGGAAATAGGAAAAAGAGAGAGTGTTAATGATTTCCTAATAGTATCATTAAGCAATAAGGCCCAAGGAGGTGTGGTATATGGCCAACATACCACGGATAAGGGCTGTTCTTAAGCACAATGCAACGCAGCGTGCCTGGATACAGACCTTAGCCGAGGTATATTGGCCATATAGCACAAACCCCCGAGGTGCCTTATTGTTATTATAAACTGGATACCAATGTAATTAGAGCAGTAAAAATACATGTTTTGTCATACCAGTGGTATATGATCTAATATACCATGGCTGTCAGCCAATCAACATTCTGGGCTCGAACCACCCAGTTTATAATTAACAGTGGATCATTGTATAGAGGGGGCGGGCCTACCTTGCCCTTCTCCTGCTGCAGTTCTATCTGGAAATCCATCAGCTTGCTCCTCAGCTCCTCATTGGCTGTCTGCGGCAAGTCGCCCATGACCTCCGTCCTCTCCTTCCCACGCGTCTTCTTGGAAGGCGGGGCTGAGGTGGGTGTGGTCGATGACATTGTGCTCCGCCCACCCAATCAGAGGACACGACTCAGAGGGGATGAGGAAGTGGAGGAGAATCAGGCGATGCTCTTCCTCCCCACACAGCCTTCCCTATGTAACTTCATCATCCTTGTCTACATCACTGGCTGAAGATCCCCGTCTGTCCTGCAGAGAGCGATAAGAACAACAGGTAAGTAATGTGAAAACAAAAATCATAGGCCAGCAGAGTGGAGCTCGAGGAAAACATTATATTATGAGACCTGGAAACACCCACACATGCTCACACAGACACTTTCAACATCCACAGAGCTCACACAGACACACACCATTTCAACATCCACAGAGCTCACACAGATACACACACTATTTCAACACCCACAGAGAACACACTGGCAGCTCCCCGGCCATTTATCATAATCCAATTCCTCTCCATGGGATCCGCTTAGAGGCTCTATCGTGCATGAAATTCTGTCTGGCCAGGGCAGGGTGGGAGTGGGGCTACTACAGCCAAGAGAACCCTCTACTACTACAGCCAAGAGAACCCTCTACTACTACAGCCAAGAGAACCCTCTACTACTACTACTACAGCCAACAGAACCCTCTACTACTACAGCCAACAGAACCCTCTACTACTACAGCCAACAGAACCCTCTACTACTACTACTACTACTACTACTACTACAGCCAAGTGAACCCTCTACTACTACAGCCAAGAGAACCCTCTACTACTACAGCCAAGAGAACCCTCTACTACTACTACTACTACAGCCAAGAGAACCCTCTACTACTACTACTACTACAGCCAAGAGAACCCTCTACTACTACAGCCAACAGAACCCTCTACTACTACAGCCAACAGAACCCTCTACTACTACTACTACTACTACTACTACTACTACAGCCAAGTGAACCCTCTACTACTACAGCCAAGAGAACCCTCTACTACTACTACTACAGCCAAGAGAACCCTCTACTACTACTACTACTACAGCCAAGAGAACCCTCTACTACTACTACTACTACAGCCAAGAGAACCCTCTACAACTACTACTACAGCCAAGAGAACCCTCTACTACTACTACTACTACTACTACTACTACTACTACTACTACTACTACTACAGCCAACAGAACTCTACTACTACTACAACTACCGCACCCGAGGAGCCTCTACTACTACTGCAGCCGAGAGGAGCCTCTACTACTACTGCCGCAGCCAAGATAACCCTCTACTACTACTACTGCCGCAGCCAAGATAACCCTCTACTACTACTACTGCCGCAGCCAAGATAACCCTCTACTACTACTACTGCCGCAGCCGAGAGGACCCTCTACTACCACTGCCGCAGCCGAGAGAAGCCTCTACTACCACTGCAGCAGCCGAGAGAAGCCTCTACTACCACTGCAGCAGCCGAGAGAAGCCTCTACTACCACTGCAGCAGCCGAGAGAAGCCTCTACTACCACTGCAGCAGCCGAGAGAAGCCTCTACTACCACTGCCGCAGCCGAGAGAAGCCTCTACTACCACTGCAGCAGCCGAGAGAAGCCTCTACTACCACTGCAGCAGCCGAGAGAAGCCTCTACTACCACTGCCGCAGCCGAGAGAAGCCTCTACTACCACTGCCGCAGCCGAGAGGACCCTCTACTACTACTACTGCCGCAGCCGAGAGGACCCTCTACTACTACTACTGCCGCAGCCGAGAGGACCCTCTACTACCACTGCCGCAGCCGAGAGAAGCCTCTACTACCACTGCAGCAGCCGAGAGAACCCTCTACTACCACTGCAGCAGCCGAGAGAAGCCTCTACTACCACTGCAGCAGCCGAGAGAAGCCTCTACTACCACTGCAGCAGCCGAGAGAAGCCTCTACTACCACTGCCGCAGCCGAGAGAAGCCTCTACTACCACTGCAGCAGCCGAGAGAAGCCTCTACTACCACTGCAGCAGCCGAGAGAAGCCTCTACTACTACTACTACAGCCAAGAGAACCCTCTACTACTACTACTACAGCCAAGTGAACCCTCTACTACTACAGCCAAGAGAACCCTCTACTACTACTACTACTACAGCCAAGACAACCCTCTACAACTACTACTACAGCCAAGAGAACCCTCTACAACTACTACTACAGCCAAGAGAACCCTCTACTACTACTACTACTACTACTACTACTACAGCCAACAGAACTCTACTACTACTACTACTACAACTACCGCACCCGAGGAGCCTCTACTACTACTGCAGCCGAGAGGAGCCTCTACTACTACTGCCGCAGCCAAGATAACCCTCTACTACTTCTACAACTCTACTACTACTACTGCCGCAGCCGAGAGGACCCTCTACTACTACTACTGCCGCAGCCGAGAGGACCCTCTACTACCACTGCCGCAGCCGAGAGAAGCCTCTACTACCACTGCAGCAGCCGAGAAAACCCTCTACTACCACTGCAGCAGCCGAGAGAAGCCTCTACTACCACTGCCGCAGCCGAGAGAAGCCTCTACTACCACTGCCGCAGCCGAGAGAAGCCTCTACTACCACTGCAGCAGCCGAGAGAAGCCTCTACTACCACTGCCGCAGCCGAGAGAAGCCTCTACTACCACTGCAGCAGCCGAGAGAAGCCTCTACTACCACTGCCGCAGCCGAGAGAAGCCTCTACTACCACTGCAGCAGCCGAGAGAACCCTCTACTACCACTGCCGCAGCCGAGAGAAGCCTCTACTACCACTGCAGCAGCCGAGAGAACCCTCTACTACCACTGCCGCAGCCGAGAGAACCCTCTACTACCACTGCAGCAGCCGAGAGAACCCTCTACTACCACTGCCGCAGCCGAGAGAACCCTCTACTACCACTGCCGCAGCCGAGAGAACCCTCTACTACCACTGCAGCAGCCGAGAGAAGCCTCTACTACCACTGCAGCAGCCGAGAGAAGCCTCTACTACCACTGCCGCAGCCGAGAGAACCCTCTACTACCACTGCAGCAGCCGAGAGAAGCCTCTACTACCACTGCCGCAGCCGAGAGAAGCCTCTACTACCACTGCCGCAGCCGAGAGAAGCCTCTACTACCACTGCCGCAGCCGAGAGAACCCTCTACTGCCGCAGCCGAGAGCCCTCTACTACCACTGCCGCAGCCGAGAGAGCCCTCTACTACCACTACCACAGCCAAGAGAGCCCTCTACTACCACTGCCGCAGCCGAGAGAGCCCTCTACAAGGAGACTGCCTGTTACGCAAATGCAGTAAGCCAAGGTAAGTTGCTAGCTAGCATTAAACTTATCTTATAAAAAAACAATCATAATCACTAGTTAACTACACATGGTTGATAATTTTACTAGATATTAACTAGCGTGTCCTGCGTTGCATATAATCTGACTGAGCATACAAGTATCTAAGTATCTGACTGAGCGGTGGTAGGCAGAAGCAGGCACGTAAACATTCATTCAAACAGCACTTTCGTGTGTTTTGCCAGCAGTTCTTCGTTGTGCGTCAAGCATTGCGCTGTTTATGACTTCAAACCTATCAACTCCCGAGATGAAGCTGGTGTAACCGAAGTGAAGTGGCTAGCTAGTTAGCGCGCACTAATAAACATCACTCGCTCTGAGCCTTGGGGTGGATGTTTCCCTTGCTCTGCATGGGTAACGCTGCTTCGATGTGGTGGCTGTTGTCGTTGTGCTGCTGGTTCGAGCCCAGGTTTGGAGCGAGGAGAGGGACGGAAGCTATACTGTTACACTGGCAATACTAAAGTGCCGATAAGAACATCCAATAGTCAAAGGTTAATGAAATGCAAATGGTATAGAGGGAAATAGTCCTATAATAACTACAACCTAGAACTTCTTACCTGGGAATGTTGAAGACTCATATTAAAAGGAACCACCAGCTTTCATATGTTCTCATGTTCTGAGCAAGGAACTGAAACGTTAGCTTTATTACATAGCACATATTGCACTTTTACGTTCTTCTCCAACACTTTGTTTTTGCATTATTTAAACCAAATTGAACATGTTTCATTATCTATTTGAGGCTAAATTGATTTTATTGATGTATTATATTAAGTTAAAATAAGTGTTAATTCAGTATTGTTGTAATAGTCATTATTACAAATACATTTTTTTATATTGACCGATTAATCGGTATCGGCTTTTTTGGTCCTCCAATAAATCGGCATCAGCGTTGAAAAATCATAATCGGTCAACCTCTAGCCGAGAGAACCCTCTACTACTACTACTACTGCAGCCGAGAGAACCCTCTACTACTACTACTACTACTACTACTACCGCAGCCGAGAGAACCCTCTACCACTACTACTACTACTACCGCAGCCGAGAGAACCCTCTACCACTACTACCACCGCAGCCAAGAGAACCCTCTACCACTACTACCACCGCAGCCGAGAGAACCATCTACTACTGCAGCCGAGAGAACCATCTACTACTGCAGCCGAGAGAACCATCTACTACTGCAGCCGAGAGAACCATCTACTACTGCAGCCGAGAGAACCATCTACTACTGCAGCCGAGAGAACCATCTACTACTGCAGCCGAGAGAACCATCTACTACTGCAGCCAAGAGAACCATCTACTACTGCAGCCGAGAGAACCATCAACTACTGCAGCCAAGAGAACCATCTACTACTGCAGCCAAGAGAACCATCTACTACTGCAGCCGAGAGAACCATCTACTACTGCAGCCGAGAGAACCATCTACTACTGCAGCCAAGAGAACCATCTACTACTGCAGCCGAGAACCATCTACTACTGCAGCCGAGAGAACCCTCTATTGAATGGCCTCGGACTACTATTAAATGGTCTGGGACTACTATTAAATGGTCTAGGACTACTATTAAATGGCCTGGGACTACTATTGGATGGTCTGGGACTACTATTGGATGGCCTGGGACTACTAGTAAATGGTCTGGGACTACTATTAAATGGTCTGGGACTATTATTAAATGGTCTGGGACTACTATTAAATGGTCTGGGACTACTATTAAATGGTCTGGGACTACTATTGGATGGTCTGGGACTACTATTGGATGGTCTGGGACTACTATTGGATGGTCTGGGACTACTATTGGATGGTCTGGGACTACTATTGGATGGTCTGGGACTACTATTAAATGGCCTGGGACTACTATTAAATGGCCTGGGACTACTATTGGATGGTCTGGGACTACTATTGGATGGTCTGGGACTACTATTGGATGGCCTGGGACTACTATTGGATGGTCTGGGACTACTATTGGATGGTCTGGGACTACTATTGGATGGTCTGGGACTACTATTGGATGGTCTGGGACTACTATTGGATGGTCTGGGACTACTATTGGATGGTCTGGGACTACTATTGGATGGTCTGGGACTACTATTGGATGGTCTGGGACTACTATTGGATGGTCTGGGACTACTATTGGATGGTCTGGGACTACTATTAAATGGCCTGGGACTACTATTGGATGGTCTGGGACTACTATTGGATGGTCTGGGACTACTATTGGATGGTCTGGGACTACTATTGGATGGTCTGGGACTACTATTGGATGGTCTGGGACTACTATTGGATGGTCTGGGACTACTATTGGATGGTCTGGGACTACTATTGGATGGTCTGGGACTACTATTGGATGGTCTGGGACTACTATTGGATGGTCTGGGACTACTATTAAATGGTCTGGGACTACTATTGGATGGTCTGGGACTACTATTGGATGGTCTGGGACTACTATTGGATGGTCTGGGACTACTATTGAATGGTCTGGGACTACTATTGGATGGTCTGGGACTACTATTGAATGGTCTGGGACTACTATTGGATGGTCTGGGACTACTATTGGATGGTCTGGGACTACTATTGAATGGTCTGGGACTACTATTGGATGGTCTGGGACTACTATTAAATGGTCTGGGACTACTATTGGATGGTCTGGGACTACTATTGGATGGTCTGGGACTACTATTGGATGGTCTGGGACTACTATTGGATGGTCTGGGACTACTATTGGATGGTCTGGGACTACTATTGAATGGTCTGGGACTACTATTGGATGGTCTGGGACAACTATTAAATGGTCTGGGACTACTATTAAATGGTCTGGGACTACTATTGGATGGTCTGGGACTACTGTTAAATGGCCTGGGACTACTATTAAATGGTCTGGGACTACTATTGGATGGTCTGGGACTACTATTGGATGGTCTGGGACTACTATTGGATGGTCTGGGACTACTATTGGATGGTCTGGGACTACTATTGGATGGTCTGGGACTACTATTGGATGGTCTGGGACTACTATTGGATGGTCTGGGACTACTATTGGATGGTCTGGGACTACTATTGGATGGTCTGGGACTACTATTGGATGGTCTGGGACTACTATTGGATGGTCTGGGACTACTATTGGATGGTCTGGGACTACTATTGGATGGTCTGGGACTACTATTGGATGGTCTGGGACTACTATTGGATGGTCTGGGACTACTATTGGATGTCTGGGAACTACTATTGGATGGTCTGGGAACTACTATTGGATGGTCTGGGACTACTATTGGATGGTCTGGGACTACTATTGGATGGTCTGGGACTACTATTGGATGGTCTGGGACTACTATTGGATGGTCTGGGAACTACTATTGGATGGTCTGGGACTACTATTGAATGGTCTGGGACTACTATTGGATGGTCTGGGACTACTATTGAATGGTCTGGGACTACTATTGAATGGTCTGGGACTACTATTGGATGGCCTGGGACTACTATTGAATGGTCTGGGACTACTATTGGATGGCCTGGGACTACTATTAAATGGTCTGGGACTACTATTGGATGGCCTGGGACTACTATGGATGGCCTGGAACTACTATTGGATGGCCTGGGACTACTATTGGATGGCCTGGGACTACTATTGGATGGCCTGGGACTACTATTGGATGGCCTGGGACTACTATTGGATGGCCTGGGACTACTATTGGATGGTCTGGGACTACTATTGGATGGTCTGGGACTACTATTGGATGGTCTGGGACTACTATTAAATGGTCTGGGACTACTATTGGATGGTCTGGGAACTACTATTGAATGGTCTGGGACTACTATTAAATGGTCTGGGACTACTATTGGATGGTCTGGGAACTACTATTGAATGGTCTGGGACTACTATTGGATGGTCTGGGACTACTATTGGACGGTCTGGGACTACTATTGGATGGCCTGGGACTACTATTAAATGGTCTGGGACTACTATTGGATGGCCTGGGACTACTATTGGACGGTCTGGGACTACTATTGGATGGCCTGGGACTACTATTAAATGGTCTGGGACTACTATTGGATGGCCTGGGACTACTATTGGATGGTCTGGGACTACTATTGGATGGCCTGGGACTACTATTGGATGGTCTGGGACTACTATTGGATGGCCTGGGACTACTATTGGATGGTCTGGGACTACTATTGGATGGTCTGGGACTACTATTGGATGGCCTGGGACTACTATTGGATGGTCTGGGACTACTATTGAATGGTCTGGGACTACTATTGAATGGTCTGGGACTACTACAAATGATTCAGTCTCTCCTCCCCCCAAGCCTAGTTAAATAAAGGTTCAATAAAAATAAAGAAATAAAGCCCTCTTCAGCCATCCGAGGGAGTCCACATCTAATCCTCAGACCCCTGCTGGCCTCTTTCCTCTCCTCATCTCAAACCTCCCACATTGGTGTCGGTCCTCCCCAGATCCATCCCCACTCCTTAGATACCTTCTGCCCTCCGCTTTGCAGTTATAATGCGGTTGGTAGCCATGTTGTGCTGCAGATGTGAGAAGTTAGTTTAAGAGACAGCATGACAGAATATATAAACAGTACCCTCATTGAGAATGGACTTGGTCTCATTCTAGATTCATAAGGCTAAGGAAGTGTTCCAGCGTAACCCAGTAACCTTCCCGTTCTGCTGAGTAATAAATAAATCATTCAAAATGGAGATGAAGCATTAAGACCGGAGGCTACGCCATCCTTTCCCGCCCGCACACCACTCACACAGATGGCAGCAATTGTTACCAAGGCAACTCGTGCTCTTAAACTTCACTCCTCCCACATTAAAGGACCCTGTGAAAGAGGGAAGTGTCTCCCGGAGGATTTCAGACATCTCGTCACACACACACACACCTGTGTTGCACTCACACAGACTACATGATTTCTTTATCTAGAGACCATCTCTCTCAGACGAGGATGACTGAGTCAAAAATGCATTGCTGAGGGGCAGGGGAGCGCTCTACCGCACCGACAGACAGAATGAACAGGCAGGCACTGGGTGAAAACAGGAAGACAGGAAGAGATGGAGAGAGAGAGGTGGAGGGGCAATCACACTGAACCCCCCCTCTGCCTCCTCCCCCCACTCTGCCCTACTTTCCCACCTCCATCCTTTCCGTTGCTATGATGTCACGCAGCAGAGTGGAGAGGAAAGCTGTTCTCATTCTCCCACACACACACACACACACAGAGAGAGGGAGAGACACAGAGTGAGTGAGAGAAAGGAGAGGACATTGCACACAGCCACACACACACAAAGAAAACCACATCTGTATTCTTACTAACATCTATTTACAAACACACACCGACCCATTCATTCCTAACCAGAGTCTGCCAACAATCTATGCTCAAAATGTTGTGTGTCGAGCGATCAACGAAGGGTTATACCATGTTTGGAGAATAATTAAATTGTGCAATCAATACCAACAGGATGAGAAGCATGGCTCAGCTTGTAGCTCAAATACGTGTTTGTGGGTGTAGTTTTGAATTAGCGCTCAATTGCAGAGTGAATTTGTCGATATGAACTCCATGCATTTTGCAATCTGTGTTTTGGAATGTGAACGGCATGACCCCCCTAGTCTTCCAGCCCAGTAGCGCATCAAACACAACCACTTCACATCTGCCATCCCTGGAACAGATGTCCACGTCTACCACCGTGTGTCTGGGGAAGTTATTGGTCCAGGGAAAAGCAGGAATGTATTAACGGGAAGCTATGTTGTTTTACAAGGGAAGAAACTAACATATGTTGAGCACTTGTTGGCTGCTTTTACTTCACTCTGCAGTCCAACTCATCCCAAACCCTCTCAATTAGGTTGAGGTCAGGTGATTGTGGAGGCCAGGTCATCTGATGCAGCACTCCATTACTCTCCTTCTTGGTTAAATAGCCCTTACACAGCCTGGAGGTGTGTTTCGGGTCATATAAAACTAAATGATAGTGGGACTAAGCGGAAACCAGATTAGAGGTCGAGCGATTATGATTTTTCAACGCCGATACAGATTATTGGGGGACCAAAAAAGCCGATACCGATTAAAAATCGGCCAATTTTATTTTAATTTGTAATAATGACAATTACAACAATACTGAATGAAACACTTATTTTAACTCAATATAATACATAAATAAAATCAATTTAGTCTCAAATAAATAATGAAACATGGTCAATTTGGTTGAAATAATGCAAAAACAAAGTGTTGGAGAAGAAAGTAAAAGTGCAATATGTGCCATGTAAGACGTTTAAGTTCCTTGCTCAGAACATGAGAACATATGAAAGCTGGTGGTTTCTTTTAATATGGGTCTTCAATATTCCCAGGTAAGAAGTTTTAGGTTGTAGTTATTATAGGACTATTTCTATCTATACCATTTGTATTTCATTAACCTTTGACTATTGGATGTTCTTATCGGCACTTTAGTATTGCCAGTGTAACAGTATAGCTTCCGTCCCTCTCCTCACCCCTACCTGGGCTCAAACCAGGAAAACATCGACAACAGCCACCCTCGAAGCATCGCTACCATCGCTCCACAAAAGCCTCGGCCCTTGCAGGGCAAGGGAAACAACTACTTCAAGGTCTCAGAGTGAGTTACGTCACTGATTGAAACGCTATTAGCACGCACCCCGCTAAC
The DNA here is from genome assembly GCF_057628025.1 of Oncorhynchus mykiss. Lineage (NCBI taxonomy): Eukaryota > Metazoa > Chordata > Actinopteri > Salmoniformes > Salmonidae > Oncorhynchus > Oncorhynchus mykiss. The sequence continues at coordinate 7,082,403 of NC_143035.1, read as the reverse complement.
TAGCTAGCCATTTCACATCGGTTACACCAGCCTAATCTCGGGAGTTGATAGGCTTGAAGTCATAAACAGCTCAATGCATGAAGCACAGGGAAGAGCTGCTGGAAAACACACGAAAGTGCTGTTTGAATGAATGCTTACAGGCCTGCTGCTGCCTACCACCGTTCAGTCAGACTGCTCTATCAAATCATAGACTTAATTATAACACACAGAAATACGAGCCTTAGGTCATTAATATGGTCAAATCCGGAAACGATCATTTTGAAAACAAAACGTTTATTCTTTCAGTGAAATACGGAACCGTTACGTATTTTATCTAACGGGTGGCATCCATTAGTCTAAATATTGCTGTTACTTTGCACAACCTTCAATGTTATGTCATAATTACGTAAAATTCTGCCAAATTAGTTCGCAACGAGCCAGGCGGCCCAAACTGTTGCATATACCCTGACTCTGCGTGCAATTAACGCAAGAGAAGTGACACAATTTCCCTAGTTTACTAAAGCCTGCTAACCTGGATCTCTTTTAACTAAATATGCAGGTTTAAAAAAATATACCTCTGTATTGATTTTAAGAAAGGCATTGATGTTTATGGTTAAGATTGAGGTTTTTTCGTAAATGCGCTTTTGTTAAGTCATCCCCCGTTTGGCGAAGTTTGTCTTCACACAGTTTGCAACGAGCCAGAAGGCCCAAACTGCTGAGATGTGTCTGTTACTTCAACTCTGTGAAGCATTCATTTGGGCTGCAATTTGAGGTGCAGTTAACTCTAATAAAGTTATCCTCTGCAGCAGAGGTAACTCTGGGTCTTCCTTTCCTGTGGCGGTCCTCATAAGAGCCAGATTCATCATAGCGCTCGATAGTTTTTGCGACTGCAGATAAAGTAATGGACTGTCATTTCTCTTTGCTTATTTGAGCTGTTCTTGCCATAATATGTACCTGGTCTTTTACCAAATATGGTCATCTTCTGTATACCACCCCTACCTTGTCACAACACAACTGACTGGCTCAAAAAAGAAATTCCACAAATGTACTTTTAACAAGGCACACCTGTTAATTGAAATGCATTCCAGGTGACTACCTCATGAAGCTGGTTGAGAGAATGCCAAGAGTATGCAAAGCTGTCATCAAGGAAAAGGGTGACTACTTTGAAGAATCTCAAATATATTCTGTTTTTTTTGGTTACTAAGTGATTCCATAGTTTTGATGTCTTCACTATTATTCTACAATGTAGAAAATAGTAAAAATAAAAGAAGAATCCCTTGAATGAGTAGGTGTGTCCAAACATTTGACTGGTAATGTATATTTAACATGACTATCACGCTAGTCTGCACAACCAATTCAGACACCCAATTAAATGTATACACTCTCTATTGGGAAATAGTTCCATGTTTGAACAGTCAAGTCGTATGAAAGGGAAACAGAGTGAAGGACGAACCCGCTCCTCAGAGGCCTAGCTAGTCAAATGTGGCACTGAGACAATCTGCTTAACAAAAACAACAAAGAGTTTATTAACACAACAGAGCAGGAGAATGGGACATGGTGAGGAAATACTTCTGAGGAGATTCATAACCAACCAACTAAGAGAGGCAGACTTCCACTTTAAAACTCCCCTGAAGATTCACTCAGTAGCAATATCGCAAACACTAGGAACAGACAGAACCAAATATCCAATACTACCAAACAGCAGAATCGCTATCCAAACAATCTCTCACCAACACTCACCACCATACAGTACGATACATTAGCAGCCTAAGGTGATATGTTATCAAAAAAATCCCTTCCGAACAGCCAAATTACCAACCTGAACCTAAGCCAAAAAATGTCAAATTATTACAAACACATTTTCCTTCCGGAGTTTCCTGTCCCTGAGGACTTTACTGTGTTTTACACACTACATTGTACTGCGGGCGCTTTAGTTGTGGTACCATACGATGTACCATCATGATTGACAGTGTACTGCACTGCTTTGTAGTAAAGGTGTCGTTGCCAGAGAACAGATATGGCAGCAGTACCAGCTTAACAGTGCAAAAGTAGCGTGGCAATAAAGGCAGATGCCTTTAGACTGGTCCAGAGCTCATTAGCCAAACACAGATGGACCACCTCTAGGCCAGTCTGCACAACAGAGCCCACACACACGCATGAACATACATGGCCGGGTTAAATATCAATATAGCCAAAGTGACTGAAGTGAGACAGAACACCCACTAACTACGCACTGACTGGGTTTAAAATGTACCTATAAAAAGGTTCAGTGGTGTAAAGTAATTAAGTAAAAAATACTCAACAGTACGACTTAAGTCGTTTTTTGGGGTATCTGTACTTTACTATTTATATTTGAGTACTTTTACTTCACTACATTCCTAAAGACAATTATGTACTTTTTACTCCATCACAAAAGTACTCGGAACATTTTGAATGCTTAGCAGGACAGGAAAAGCCTCTGATCTGGCACTCACTAAACACATGTTTCGTTTGTAAATGATGTCTGAGTGTTGGAGTGTGCCCCTGGCTATCTGTAAAAAAAAATTAAACAAGAAAAATGGTGCCTTCTGGTTTGTTTAATATAAGGAATTTTAAATTATTTATACTTTCACTTTTGATACTTAAGTATATTTGAGCAATTACATGTACTTTTTAAACTTAAGTATATTCAAAACCAAATACTTTTGAGACTTTTACTCAAGTAGTATTTTACTGGGTGACTTTCACTTTTACTTGAGTCATTTTCTATTTGAAAAGATCTTACTTTTACTCAAGTATGACAATTGGATACTTTTGCCATCACTGAAAGGATGGGAGACACACACACACACACACACACACACACACACTGTGCTGTGATAAAAGCTGCAGCAGAGAGGGAAGGAGAGAGAGCAGATTGTGGACTTACAGAACAGGTCTGGCCAGCCTCCAGGCCCAGGATTGGACCTGGCTTGGTCTGACTGACTGACTTGTGTGACGGAGGGTCATTGGACATGTGTCAATGTCTTCCATAAGGGGAGAAGAGGAAAAGTGACCTGGCAGAGGATGCTGAAACCCTTCTAATGGTAAGACAATGTGACAAATATACTAGAACTATAAAAATAATAATGTTTTTGACACATCTCTTCACTCTTGGACATTAACCACGTTTCCATCCACAGTTTTTATACAAGAAAAGTTATGCCGTAGAAACAAATATCACAACAACTGTGACGGAAACAGGATGTTTCGGTACAATTTTATAAATTCTGACAAAATGTGTTTGTTTGACGTGTCACTAAAATTAATTATGGAAGAAATGGCAGTAAAAACACCTTTATGTCGCAAATATTGATATAATAACCATCAAATTGAAGTAAACTTGGAGTCACGCGATGACATGGTATGTGCTCCTCCCACTACGACTCAGGAAACCATGCAGTTTATTATGCTACAGATGAAATAAGTTATGATCAACTTCACAGGGTGGTGAAAGTGCAGGGTATGCACTTGATGCTCGTTCCCAATAGATGTCAAGGGTCTTATTCTGATGACATGATGATCGATGCTTGACCAAAATATTCTCGCTCTAATCCATAATAATCTCATCATGTAAACGAACCTACTCAACACTATCTGCAGCATGTTGGCTGGAGCGCATGTGCCAACCCAAAACTAGGCATATTTACTCATTTGAGATGTGTTTGATGTCGTTTTCCCCTATAGACCCATTTAACAAAGTGGACCTGAAGGTGGTTCCTGGCATGATGCCTCCATGGTCATACAAAATGGATGGGGAAATGATACACCCTTAACACAACCTGTACACATACTGTAATATGATCATTTCTACAATGCAGTCCACCTGTACTGTGAGTAGAGCATAGAAATGCTTCCCTTATCCAGATGGTGTGACAAAGGCATTTCTAACAGACCTGCTAAACTTTCTTTGTTGTTACTTTTAAGGTTGGAGTCAACAAGCAATAGCCTACCTCCGGAAGGCAGAGCCAAGAACCATTTGTCCGCCAGCTCAGGGGGAACGCTACACTGCTCACAGACCTGTGTAAGGTTCAATGTAATTGCATATAGTGGACACTTGCTGGACATTTGAAACTCTGTGTATTGGTCTTGTTTGAACACTTATTTTTCATCGTATGTATTAGGGATAGGGAGCAGTGTTGGAAAAGGTACTCAATTGTCATACTTGAGTAAAAGTAAAGATACCTTAACAGAAAATTACTCAAGTAAAAGTCACCCAGTAAATTACTACTTGAGTAAAAGTCTAAAAGTATGTGTTTTTAAATGCACTAGTTTATAATGGTGGAAAAAGTACTCAATTGTCATACTTGAGCAAAAGTAAAAAGTCAAAGTAAACGCTACACATCAAACCAGATGGCACAATTCCCTTGTTTTTCTATATACAAACAGTCAGGGTCACACTCCAACACAATTTACCAACACATTATTTGTGTTTAGTGAGTCCACCAGAGCAGAGGCAGTAGGGATGACAACACGTTATATTAATAGGTGCATGAACTGTACCAATATTGCCGTCCTGCCTGAGCATTTGAAACGTAATGAGTAATTTTGAGTGTCAGGGAAAACATTTTTGAGTAAAAAGTACATATTTTCTTCAGGAATGTTCTGGAGTAAAAGTTGTCAAAAATATATATAGTAAAGTACAGAAGAAAAAAAAACTACTGAAGTAGTTTGATTTCAAAGTATTTTTTACTTAGTTACTTTACACCACTGATAGGGAGGGTGGTGAGTGGAAAGGGAAGGGAAAGGGGAACCCTAGTCAGTTGCACAACAATGCATTCAACCGAAATGTGTCTTCCGCATTTAACCCAACTGCCTCTGAATCAGAGGTGCGGGGGGTGCTGCCTTAAATCGGCGTCCACATCGTTGGCGCACAGGGATCAGTTGTTGTTAAGGGTTGACTGCCTTGGGGTATCAATGTGAATGTGTTTAAAATAAAGTTATTAAATACAACGATTTAACATAATAATCACAGTGACATTGGGTTATAGTTAACCCAACTGTGGGTTGATTAGATAACCCAATGCGCTGGGTTTTGAAGTATCTACTCAATGCATTGGGTTAAAATAACCCAACGTGAGGTATATGCTATAATGAACCATTTGTTTTTAGTGAGTACAAACAACTCTATATTCACAACAGTCCAAGTCATGATGGGAGCTGCAGTGTTGTGTAAAGAGAGGGAACAGAAGGCTCAACAGTATACTATTGCAGTCTATTAAAAGGACTGCTTGCTACCTACTGTCTGTGATGATGGTACTATGCTGAATTTTAATAGAGCAATGTGTGGGATTTAAACAGCAGTGTGTGTGTGTGTGTGTGTGTGTGTGTGTTCAGGGCCAGGATGATAACACTGTGCCAATGCTTTTTCCCAAAGTGAAAACACGAAGCAGACCAAACTCTTTGGTTCTTTAAAAACGTGTTGTATGTAAAAGGTTGTGTGCTTTAGCTTGGAAAAACAAATCAAATGTGACTATGGATGACAACATAGGGATTGTTTGTTTCCAACATTCAGGCTGTTTTCCTAAAGTTAAACCCACTTCATGTTTAGTTTCCTTGCTGAGCTACTAACGAGAATTGCGATACCGGTATCGCCCTGGCCCGAGTGTGTGTGTGTGTGTGTGTGTGTGTGTGTGTGTGTGTGTAGCAGCAGAAGCGATAGCAGTAGCAGCCTCTCATCCCCTCACACACATGACAATGCATCCAGTAACCTCATTAAACCTGCCTCCCTCTTGTTTTCTCCAACACTCTTACCCTACTCAAGGCTCGGGTATGGGGTGAGATGGGTAAGAGGTGAGGGGTGAGAAAGGGAGAGGGATACAGATCCAGCATTGAAAGCAAGGAGAGATAAAGTGAGCAAGGCAAGGCAGAGTGGGACACACATTAGACTCCATACCACATGTATTAGAAGGGTAGGGATAAAAGGGCAGAGGTTGGGGGTCAGGAGTTTGAGGGTTGGAGGAGAGGCAGTGAAGAGAGCAAATGGGCCAGGCAGCTGTTGCTCTAAAGACCCAATTAGCAAAGAGTCACATTTGATGACAAATCTGGGTTTAGGTGCCCAAAGCACCTGCAGATCACCATCATTAGTGATGTAAGCGGGACACATATGTTGTGTCCACTTGGAGAAATGATGTACATGCGTCCAGTTGTTTCAAGCAACTTTACAGTATTCAGGCAATATTACAGTACCGTAGGCTAGAGTAGATGGCCATGTCAGATGGACATGTAATATTGGAGATGGACATGTCCCTAGCACATCAGCTATTTAACCACCACCAAATTTCGTCTAGGGCCAGCCCTGCCGCAGACCACAACATCCATATGCATGGCCAAGATGGCTCTAAAAAGCTGAAGATCAGCAATCTGTCATGGCCATGTTGTAACATCAGCCGGCTAGACACAATATTACAATGTTACACGGACTCCGTGTAAAGAAGATACAATTTAAAGACGGAAGTATAGAGTTAGGTGATGACTGGCAGCGCTACCCGGATATCAGAGGATGTCGCCCGTTGCAGAAGCCACAGCCTGCCTGTCAGTTTGCGCACGTCACACACATTCACAAATTTGCCTACAGAGCTATCGGGCTGGCCAACATAAACTTACTTAAATGGTGTCAGTCATCAAGTGAGAGGTATTCTTGTCGGTCTGGTTAAACGTTGCTGGTTCTCATTCACTATGGCAGCGGTGCCTCGGCGTCGGTTTATAAAGCGCACTCTCACCTCGATTTGAGATGCTGTGCTGGGCGTTCTCTTTTTTCCATCGAGCAGGCGAGTTACAAACTTATCCTCTCAAATAGTCTGCTATGAATGAATCCCTTTATAAATAGCAGCAGATGGTAAAGTTTGGCCAAATGTAGGCTAAATTCCACTAAAACGTGGTGTCCGGACTGGATTAACGGTTCTGCGGTGGGCTTCTCTCTGCACGCTGGCACCCACCACGCCTACACGACGTCAGTTTTCTCTCAAAACATTTCATCCAGCAGCTCAGCTCTCCCGGTGATAAAATGGGAGATAAAAAACCAACGCTACGTGGACGTGGGAAAATCATGGACGTCGCCGGTAACGCAAAAGACACGCGACACCTGACTGCGTGTTCAGGAATGACACCGCACGGGAAGAGCGTGCGGGAGAAGCGTGCACCGTCATAGCAGGACGCCTGGTGGTCTGGCAATAAGCTATGCAATTACACATATATGATGCTATCCCCCTTGTCTTTAAGATGAGCCTAATAATGCACACAACCAGTCCTCTATCCTAATAATAGGCTATTGAATAATGATGATACCCAATTAACCTCTGACCCTTTGAAGTGGACTGAATGTGAGAAATGTGAGAGGAAAAAAACGTTTTTGCTTAGGCACTGTTCCACTTCCTTCCCTAGTCCATTCTTTGCTCCTCCATCTGGTGAATGCTCATTCCAATGTCAATCAGGAGTGGGCAGTCAATGCAGCTATAGACTACCCATCCCACAGAGTAACCGGGCTGACTATCGGTATATTTGTATAGGAGTGTTTGCATTAGTGAACATCACCCAGCAGTGTAAGTATCTAGTGAGAGTAAATAAGAGTGTCTGCCTTAAGTCCCACAGTAGTGTGACTGTGACCCAGATTCCCTGGGCCTGGATGGATGGATGCATTACTCACGCCGAGCTGCCTGTCTCTCTCTCTCTCTCTGCCTACTGCTGTGGTCTGTCTGAGTGGCATTCAACACACAGACATACACAAGCACAGACACACACTAACAGACTCCACTGCACACGTTAGTGGCAGCATATGTAGTCCATCGCTGCAGGGCCATAGGATGTTGGGAGGGTGAGTGTGGTTGGTAGGCTAGGCCTGATGCTGAGAACAGCACAATGAGGCTGCGTTTACACAGACAGACCAATTCTGATCTTTTTTTTCCCACTAATTGTTCTTTTGAATAGTTACATCAGATCTTTTCACATCAGATCTTTTTCAGAGCTGATCTGATTGGTATATAAGACCATTTAGTGAAAAATATCATAATTGGGCTGTCTGGGTGAAAGCTGCATAACAGACTGATAAGGAAGGGAAGGGGCTTTGGAGGGATGGTTTGAATGCAGGGCAGGCAGAGAGAGACTGACTAATAGCGAGTGTTGCTTTTCATCATTTTATGAATCGGTCTCCCAATTTTTTCAAACTTTATTTGTGTGCTGTGGGATGGGATGGGCATTTGAGGCCGTAGTCAGTGTAGAAATAGTGGTGATGGATGCTATAGCTATTCTATTTTCCTATGGCTGTACTGAAAGGAGTGGAGTGTAGAAACATAAACTTTACATAACCAGCTTAAGAATTCATGTGTGTGACAGTATGAGCTTAAATATATTCATGAGGATTAACAATTTAAACTAATTATGAAACAGCTTCTTTAGTGACAGTCTGAAGGGCTCAGATGGGACCTGCGAGAGATTGAGTTGTATGGAGATTTAGATCATCAAATGAAGCTACTGATAGTGATCCTCCCTTGCCACCACTCTCTCTCTCTCTCTCTCTCTCTCTCCCTCCCTTTCCTACACACACATCAAACATCCCTTGGATCCCCCTCTTTCCCCCATGTCCATGTTCTCAGGCAGTACAGTACAGGCTCCGAAATGTCGCCTTTTCCCAATGTTGATCCTAGTCCCACACTGTCACAGCCTGCCAGTAGTGATGTAATGCTTCATGTGTAGTAAATGAGCCTTCGTAGGCATGACTCACCCTCTATTACACAGACTACATGAGTCTGATGTTCCACATCCTTACCCAAAGCAGCAGCCAAAACACACACAGAACATAACTCAAACACACTGCACAGACTACATATTGGTATAGAAAGTGGTTGGGGTGCCATTTATTTATTTGTTCCTGTCCATTGAAAGACCGGACGGAATGTAAACATATCTGTCTGTGAGGAACGGTGTATGAGAACAGAACCATGGTAACAGAACTGTTCCATTACACATTCCAGTACTGTTCTTTACTTTACAAATACACTTTTATACCTTCCTCAGCCAGCATCATAACACAGACTCAGAATATAAAAATGAAAAGCTGCTGTGTGGCCAGTGCAAGGAAGGAACTAAATGTGGGCTCAGGATGGAAAGGGTATATTTGCTTCAGCTGTAGGAAAGTAAACAATCGCTGCAGTGCGTTTATTAGCATACTAGGCAAACATTTAACACAGCCTGTACATTGTGTTATGTAGACTATACACTGTGTGTACAAAACATTGAGAACACCGTCCGAATATAGAGTTGCTTTCATGAATAAGGCAGCTCCAAAAATGCAGATGTTTCAGCCTAGCTCAGTGCTTTCTGTGGTGGTGGGGCAGCCAGCGGAAAATACTGAGCGTAGGGGTTGGTAATGTTCTCTAATTGCGCCGTGATTGGCTCAGTGTTCTGTCACTCATGGGGACACTACGTCGCTGCAAAATCTATGGGGAGAGCTCGAAAATTCAGGCCCCTTGGGTGCTGCCATAGATTTACGTTAGAAGTGCCCATCCAAGAGAAGGCTCAAGGTCATTGGCCAGAGATAAAATTACGTCAAATCACGTTATATCTACTGTAGCTTTGATTGGACTAATCATGTCAGCATCATACTTTCATCTTAGCTAGCAAGCTAGACAAGCAGTTATCATCATGAATCGAGTCGATAATATACTGGCAAATCATTACAATCCTAATCATATGAAGAGAAATTATAGATTAAACTTATCGGTGCTCATCGGCCATTGGACATAAACATTATACAACAAGTTGGAAATCGCAAATTCAACAATGAGTGGTTTGGAAGGAATCAGTGGCTAACTGCAAGCTTTGTAAAGCAATCACTAGCCTGCTATTCAGTGGAGAGTGTGTGTGGTCCAAGTCTGGGTTTAAGGGTCTCTTTTCCAAGCTTAAAACAATAAACAGTCACTCGCACACACCATGGTCCAGAAAAGGTTGAATACATTGGCCATGCTGTCAATCCAGCATGACTTCTGACGCGTTCAAAACAACTGAAAACTCGGAAATGGGAAATCTCAGACTTCAGTGAGTTGAAGACAACTGGGTACTCTGGAAAAAAACTAGCTCCGACTGGGAAAATACGCTGTGAGCGGTCATCCAACTTGGAATTCCAAATCAGGAACTCTGGCCTCTTTCTAGAGCTCCGACCTGAAGATCCCTGACGTCATGATTCAACCTTGTTTTTTTCCCCGAGTTAACAGTTGTCTTGAAAGCAGCATAAATCCAGAGAATGTCTGACTTTGACGACAAAGTTTGATGACAAAATCTGCCCACAAGGACCGCCGTGCCACCTTCTCGTTCAAGTGAGCACAGCACAAGGTGAGTCCAAAAAATGTATTGTATGCTGCTGCATAAATTATGTAATATACCAGGGAGAAATGTATACTGTAGCTAACAAAGTTATACTAAGTATATGTTGTGTACTAAGCTGTTAGTAGCCCATGTGCCTCACCCTAATAATTTGGTCCTTTTCACCCTCATAACTTAGTATACTGTTCTGACTTGGTGGTGCACATGTAGGCTGTAGCCTGTTTTAGAGAAATGTAATCATCAAATATTGTAAGAGCTTTCATTGTCTGTTTATATGCCCCCTTTATTTATTCTACGGTTCTGACTTGGTGTACAAGGAGAATACTGTAAGGCCGGGCCAGGTTCTGAATTATGTACATTTCAAAAGTGCTGAACAAATAGTTATTTTGACTACGCCCGTCCAAGCTCGCTCATAAATGTCTTAATTGAAATTACGGATTTCCTCATCCGCTCATCATTCCCTTATGCCCTCATAGTTTGTACAGTAGATCTCAATTGTCAATAGAAACTACAATTTTTTAAGCAAGTCAGCCATATCAGCTATGTTTTTTGAAAAGGCAGTAAATGAGGCTGAATTAACTGTTTCACTGCCAGACTGCTGACAGCCAGGTGTAGCAGTTGTAAGGATTCCCTCCATGGTGCTGAAAAGAAAGCCCTGCTGTTGGGACAGCTTTATGTAAGCCCTAACAGTTTGTGGGAACCGTTTGTCACTGTTATAGTGCAATTAATGCACTGTTTAGTGTTGTGTTGTGGATTTGCTGGCATGCATCTAAAAAACATTTTGGGAGTTTGCCCCACCAAGATTTATATGCTAAAATTACCACTGACTCCAATGCCTCCCAAAGTTGTGTCAAGTTGGCTGGATGTCCTTTGGGTGGTGGACCATTCTTGATACACATGGGAAACTGTTGAGTGTGAAAAACCCAGCAGAGTTTCAGTTCCTGGCACCTACCAGTGATGTAAAAAGTACCCAATTGTCATACTTGAGTAAAAGTAAAGATACCTTAATAGAAAATGACTAAAGTAAAAGTGAGTCACCCAGTAAAATACTACTTGAGTAAAAGTATTTGCTTTTAAATATACTTAAGTATCAAAAGTAAGTGTAATTGCTAAATATACTTAAGTATCAAAACTATAAATAATTTAAAATGTCTTATATTAAGTAAACCACACCGCTTAATTTTCTTGTTTTTAAATTGTATGGATAGCCAGGGGCACGCTCAAACACTAAGATATAATTTAGAAACAAAGTGAGTCTGCCAGATCAGAGGCAGTAGGGATAACTGGGGTTGTTCTCTTGATAAGTGTGTGAATTAGAATTTTCCTGTCCTGCTAAGCATTCAAAAGGGAAAATGTATGGAGTAAAACGTACATCATTTCCTTTAGGAATGTAGTGAAGTAAAAGTAGTCAAACATGTAAATAGTAAAGTAGATACCTAAAAAAAACTACATAAGTAGTACTTTCAAGTATTTTTACTTAAGTACTTTACACCACCGGCACCTACTACCATGTCCCGTTCAAAGGCACTTCAATATTTTGTCTTGTCCATTTACCCTCTCAATGGCACACATACACAATCCATGTCTCAATTTGTGCCAAGGCTTGAAAATCCTTCTTTAACCTATATCCTCCACTTCATCTACACCGATTGAAGTGGATTTAACAAGTGACATCAATAAGGGATCATAGCTTTCACCCGGATTCACCTGGTCAGTCTGTCATGGAAATAATGTTTTTTTTTCAGAAAAGCTGCTAGCGAAGCTACACTCTAAAGCACACACTCACTAGCAACAAACATAGCTTGTGCGTAGCAACAGTTTACAAAAGACCCCTGGCTGAAAGAACTGACTCATCGCACAAAACAAACAAAATCGCCCCAGAAACAAAGAAACACTCAAATCTACAAACAGAACAAAAAACAGACATGAAAAGCTGCCAACCGACAGCCCCTTGGGGTCCTTGTTTAGTGTGGCCCTTCTGTTTCCCTGGCTTCATCCTTTATTCTCATCTTCATCATCATCCTCACATCTCCCAGATCCTAAAAATAGAAGCAGATCAATATGGAGAAGTGAGGCTGCTCGCCGCATCGGCGATCTAACAGCAAGCAACATCTCACGTTGGCGCACAGCCTCAGCTGGGTGTCCGGTTACAATATACAGCTCTCTGAGCACTTGGAATAGCACTATGTAAATCCTATCCATCATTATCAAGGCAGCATCTCAGTCACAAGTTACCACTGCTGCTGTGGTACCCAGGCTTTGTTCCATTCTGAAAAACAGCTCCCTTCCTTACAAAGGGAACTTCAAAGAGTGGGTAGTGGACACTAGGGGCGCATTCCCTAGAATGTTGGTAATGGATACATATATTTAACTACCCCGTCACTGTCCGCTCTAACACAAACCCTGGTTGGTTGCTATGGTTACCTGCGGTTCCCTTCTTCCTGTGCGTCTCTCCTTATCATCACTTTGTCAAGGCAACAATGGATGGAGCTTGTTTCTGTAGAGGCGCGTTACCTAGAGGAGGTCAGTACTGGTAGATCAGTACAGTAAATACTGTAACTCACTTTATATATTTACAGTACCAGTCAGAATAATATTGAAGACATCAAAACTATGACATAGCACATATGGATTCATGTAGTAACCAAAAACATGTTAAACAAATCAAAATGTATTTTATATTTGAGATTCTTCAAAGTATCCACCCTTTGCCCTGATGAAAGGTTTGCACACTCTTGGCATTCTCTCAGCCAGCTTCACGAGGTAGTCACCTGGAATGCATTTCAATTAACAGTTCTGCCTTGTTCATAGTTCATTTGTGGAATTTCTTTCCTTCTTAATGTGTTTGAGCCAATCAGTTGTATTGTGACAAGGTAGATGTGGTATACAGAAGATAGCCCTATTTGGTAAAAGATCAAGTCCATATTATGGGAAGAACAGCTCAAATAAGCAAAGAGAAATGACAGTCCATCATTACTTTAAGACATGAAGTTTCCTCAAGTGCAGTCGCAAAACCATCAAGCGCTATGATGAAACTGGGTCGCATGAGGACTGCCACAGGAAAGGAAGACCCAGAGTTATCTCTGCTGCTGAGGATAAGTTCATTAGGGTTAACTGCACCTCAGAAATTGCAGCCCAAATAAATGCTTCAGAGTTCAAGTAACAGACACATCTCAACATCAACTGTTCAGAGGAGACTGCGTGAATCAGGCCTTCATGGTCAAATTGCTGCAAAGAACCCACTACTAAAGGACACCAATAAGAAGAAGAGACTTGCTTGGGCCAAGAAACATTGGAAATAGACATTAGACTGTTGGAAATATGTCTAAATGTGAGATTTGTGGTTCCAACCGCTGTGTTTCTGTGAGAAGCAGAGTAGGTGAACGGATGAACTCCGCATGTGTGGTTCCCACCGTGAAGCATGGAGGAAGAGGTGTGATGGTGCTTTGCTGGTGATACTGTCAGTTATTTATTTGGAATTCAAGGCACCAGCATGGCTACCACAGCATTCTTCAGGGATATGCCATCCCATCTGGTTTGCGCTTAGTGGGACTATCATTTTTTCCCCGAACAGGACAATGACCTCCCGAGTGGCGCAGTGGTCTAAGGCACTGCATCTCAGTGCTAGACCCTACAGACCCTGGTTTTATTCCGGGCTGCATCATAGTCCCATAGAGCGGTGCACAATTGGCCCTGTGTTGTCCGGGTTAGCGGAGGGTTTGGCAGGGGTAGGTAATCATTGTAAAGTAAGAATTTGTTCTGAACTGACTTGCCTAGTTAAATAAAGGTAAAACACACCTTCAGGCTGGGTAGTTTGATCAATAAGCAGAGTGGTGGTGCTGTATCTGATGACCTGGCCTCCACAATCACCTGACCTCAACCCAATTGAGATGGTATGTGTGAAGGAAAAGCAGCCAACAAGTACTCAGCATATGTGGGAACGCCTTCAAGAATATTGGAAAAGTATTCCTCATGAAGCTGGTTGAGAGAATGCCAAGAGTGTGCAAAACTATCATCAAGGCTACTTTGAAGACTTTCAAATGTAAAATATATTTGGATTTGTTTAACACCTTTTTGGTTACTACATTATTTCATATGTGTTATTTCATAGTTTTGATCTATTCACTATTATTCTACAATGTAGAAAATAGTACAAATAAAGAAAAACCCTTGTATGAGTAAGTGTCCCCAAACTTTTGACTGGTACTGTATATATAAACAAAAAGGTAATATTTCTGTTATCATAGTCTGATCTTTTTCTTCGCCTCCAGTCCTCCCTGACCACTGAACTTAATGAACTCTATAATAGATGACATCAATACGGTGATTGCCTAACATGAGGCTTGATCCTGTCCTATCATCTTAAATCAGTCACCACCCGACAGGGATAAGGAAAGGATGAGACTCTCTTACCCTTCTATGAGCTCTTTTGTCTGGCCTTAAACACGACTGTGATCTCTACCATGAGCCATTAACTTGATGCCAACTCCAGCACTGCTGTCCCGCAAATAACACCCTGATGGAGATTAGCACAATGAAAGGGATTGGCCTCATAAGAAGCAAATTATTCTAAACCTCGGGTTTGAGATTATTACCCAATACATGGAAAAATGTGTATGTGGGTGTGTTTAACAGTTTGAATGGAAAGTGCCACAGCAGGAAATACCCTCATCCCCTCCAACTAGATTGCACTAATCTAGTAATAAGGTTTAATTTATAACTACCTCAATAGAACTGTTAAGAAATGAATCCCCCTATCTTCCCTTCTTTCTGACTCTCTTTTTCCATCTCTCTCATTTGCCCACATTCATTCGTCCACATTTGGTGCGGCAGTGTAGCCTAGTGGTTAGAGCGTTGGACTAGTAACCGAAAGGTTGCAAGATCAAATCCCTGAGCTGACAAGGTACAAATCTGTAGTTCTGCCCCTGAACAAGGCACTGTTCCTAGGCCATCATTGAAAATAAGAATTTGTTCTTAACTGTGTGAAAAAGTAATAGTTCCATGGTGAGGGTGGGGAGCTGAGAGTCCAGGCTCTCCCTGGAGGCCCTGAGAACCTGGAGCTCAAACTCAAAACACTCCTTACGCTCCTACAGATGGCAAGTGAGAGAAAAAAAAGAGAGGCCAACCTAAAAAAAAATGAATATGAACACTGCCTGCTGAGCATAAGGATTCTACAATGGGAGACAGTAACACTTTAATTCACTGTTGTTTGAGTGGTGAGGAGTCATGGGTCCTTGAGATCCTTGACCTGAGCATAACCCCAGCTGCAGGTTGTTTAGCTCCGCCCTCAGCTGATCTTGGCTCCGCCTCTCCTCGATGCAAATAGTCTGGGTAGCCATTTGATTCGATTTTCAGGAGTGCGGCCCCAGTGATGTAATGGGCCGTACGCACTACCCTCTGTAGTGCCTTGCGGTCAGAGGCCGAACAGTTGCCATACCAGGCAGTGATGCAACCAGTCAGGATGCTCTCGATGGTGCAGCTGTAGAACCTTTTGAGGATCTGAGGACCCATGCCAAATCTTTTTAGTCTCCTGAGGGGGAATAGGTTTTGTCGAGCCCTCTTCACGACTTCTGTGCATGTGCGGGATCCTCTACTTGTCGCACAGTCTTGTAGAGATCAGGCTAGTCTGACATAAATGGTATTTGTTTAATAAAGTTATATCAAAGCTGAATCAATGTCTGCAAGATCACTTATTGATTCCATGTAACATAACCAAACATAATAGTATAAGGTTACTGTAAGACAGAAAACAATCAAATTTCTTAAGAACTTTAAGATGTTTGTGCAAATGGTCACATTTTTGGCAAAAACTCAATAGCCTGCGCCACTAGGCAAAATATGTGCTGTGATAGAAACTAAACACAGGTAGACTATGCGACAGATTGTTTCCACCAACTGCTCTAAAGTTCGCTCACTGTCCATAATTCAAAACAACACTGTATAACTCAAGAAGATCTACATTTAGGTAAGGAAACATGCGCAGAACGTGATTCGGCTCTTCAGCTCTGGGGAAAACAGATCCAGGCAGACAGGACGGGGAGGTTAGCTATAGATCCAAAGTGCTGGTCAGTATGTGTCTGAGCAGCAGCTCCTGCAGCACACTGATGTCCAGCGAGGACAGACCAAACGTACGAGCCAACTCTGCCTCCTCTTCCTCACCCACAGGGCTTCTCTCCATCCCTGGAGCCTGCTGCCGGCTGCCTCTGTCCTTCTCAAACTCCTCTGGGCAGAAACACACACAAAGCTTAAAAAAATATAGAACACAATAAGCATTCTCAACAGCACTATGAAAAGAGAACACAACTGACTTGAACCCTATACAGCCACTTACTGGTGAAACACTGCTATTGCATCAGCTTACAAAAAAAAAACACTTGCAGAGAACGATTATGCATATGTACCACCCCTTCGCATGCACATGTGCACACACACAGGAACATACGTACACACACACGCAGACACGTACACAAATACAGACCTGTGAGGGCCTCCCAAGAGCCTCCCAAGAGTCCTCCTGACAACAACCACCAACAGCAATCATCTTAGACCACAACTAATTACATAACTACTACACCCTAGAGTCTAGACACTATGTAACACACTACACGGGCATTGCACACACACACACACACACATAATAGAGCTCTTCACAATGAGAGTAACATCTCCTCTCCCAATAAACAAGTGTGTTTATGTGTGGATGTGTGTGTGTGCATATCTCACCCTGTTGTTGGAACTCTGGGGGCAGTTAACTCTCTCTGAGGTTGCCTCTTCTTTCCCTTTGGCCATCCACCTTTACGTTTCTATGGCAAAAAACAACATCCATAAAAAAAACGTTGTTGCAGTAGTCCTGAACTTCCTGACAGGCCACCCCCAGGTGGTGAAGGTAGGAAACAACACCTCCACTTCGCTGATCCTCAACACAGGGGCCCCACAAGGGTGCGTGCTCAGCCCCCTCCTGTACTCCCTGTTCACCCATGACTGCATTGCCACGCACGCCTCCAGATCAATCACGACACAACAGTAGTAGGCCTGATTACCAACAATGACGAGACAGCCTACAGACAGGAAATGAGAGCCCTGGGAGTGTGGTGCCAGGAAAATAACCTCTCACTCAATGTAGACAAAACAAAGGATCACATCGTGGAGGGAGCACGCCCCTATGGGACCGCGGTGGAGCAGTTGGAAAGCTTCAAGTTCCTCGCCGTACACATCACTGACGATCTGAAATGGTCCACCTACACAGACAGTATGATGAAGAAGGCGCAACAGCACCTCTTCAACCTCAGGATCCTGAGGAAATTTGGCTTGGCACCTAAAACCCTCACACACTTTTACAGATGCACAACTGAGAGCATTCTGTCGGGCTGTATCACTGCCTGGTAGGGCAACTGCACCGCCAGCAACCGTAGGGCTCTCCAGAGGGTGGTGCGGTCTACCCAATGCATTATTGGGGGCAAACTACCTGCCCTCCAGGACACCTACAGCACTCGATATCACAGGAAGATCATCAAGGACAACAACCACCCAAGCCACTGCCTGTTCACCCCACTATCATCCAGAAGGCGAGGTCAGTATAGGTGCATCAAAGCTGGGCCCGAGAGACTGAAAAACAGCTTCTATCTCAAGGCCATCAGACTGTTAAATAGCCATCACTAAGCGGCTTCCACCCGGTTATGTATCCCTGCACCTTTGAGGCTGCTGCCCCATATACATAGACTTGAATTGTTGTTTGTATTGTTGTGAAGTGTTAGATATTACTGCACTGTTGGAGCTAGAAACACAAGCATTTCGCTACATCTGCAATAACATCTGCTAAACATGTGTATGTGACAAATAAAATTTGACTTGATTTGAATTGCAACAGCTTTTGTGAGTATGATTTGCCTGTGTGAATGGAGAAGAGTGTTATTGCTTTCTCTCCACCTTTGGCTCAATCTGTGTATGAGACTCCAGTGGTTCCTGGTCCTCCTCCAGTAGCAGACAGAGGGCAGGGGCACCCTCAGGCCCTGGGGAGGGAGGGGAGACAAGGGAGCTCCACACTGGCATGTAGGGATGACATGTCATTCTCCAGCAGAAGGGGTTGTGGATGTGCTGTTGTGAATATGCAGATTAACAGTTTATGTAGTTCTGTACTTGAGCTGTTGTCTATTGATGTTCTGTATTATGTCATGTTTCATGTGGACCCCAGGAAGTGTAGCTGCTGCTTTTGCAACAGTTAATGGGGATCCTAATAAAATACAAAATACACACAATATTATTCTCATCTCATTGTCATCAATATGATGTGACACAGGTTGCTCTTACCATCTGACTGCAGTTCAATCCCTGCCTCTGAGGTGAACTGACCCAGGTAGGACACGCATACAATTCTGAGAAGCAAAATAAAATAACAACTAAACGGTTCTGAGAACTGACACAACTAAACGGTTCTGAGAACTGACACAACTAAGCTCCGTATGCTGACTGTTAACACATTAATAAATAATCTGCAAAATGAAATAACAACACTCGAATGCCTTACGCTGTTTTAAAACGTGCATTGCAGTAACTGATATATACATTTTTTAAAGTTGGCACTCACTCCCCGACCCACCTCTAATGACTGTCCACATTCTGGAAGGACAAGGTGACAGGCGAAGGCGACACGTGGAGGTGTTCCCGGAATCACCTGCTCGCCCAGCGCCAGGTGCAATGTCGCGGCGGCCGAGGTGGGCACCGGGACGAAAGCGAACCCGGGGTAGACGATACGAGAGACCTCGGTGATTGTCGCCGGGCTCAGCATCAGCTCAAGGCTCGGACATTGGCAATTCCCTGCCAACAAGGAGACAGCCACATGATGAAGTAGCCAGGAAGAGCAATCGAGCATGAAGCTATGTAAACTTCAGTGGAATGTTTACACAGGGAGAATCTCTGGACATGTTTTTACAGCGTAATTCTTATGGCATGGTGTGACTAACGCATTTACATTTTATGCGTGCATGAACGTATGTGTGTAGTTCTTATCGATGCATGTAGGCTATGGCACATAAATCATGTCATGAAAATATATAAAGACGTCATCCTATCAACCTATTCTCTGCGCGACAACATTTCGACGGTATACTGGTGATGCCTGAAAGAGAAAGCTAGGGAAATGTCGACTTCCTGTATCAGTAGCCAATCATATTAAGAGAAGATGAAGGCGTCACAAAAAAACGTCCAATCATAACACATCAAGTGGGCGTTTATTATGACAGCTGGAAGAGTTCTCTCCTCGCTATAAGTGGAGTTTGATCACAGATGCGCTTGTGGCACCGAACTGTAAAAAGTGAAAGGGATGAATGAGAGGAGACCCTGAACAACTTCATCGGGGACATTTCTAGTAGCTTCTTGTCGACTAGATGAAACACAGATCGAGTCTTTGACTGCGAAGGTGAGAGAATGACGCTGACATGTTTGTTTTGGACATGCTGTATTGTCCGTAGGAAGAACTGCCAGTTGACTGTCATATCACAATTTAGCATTGATTAAAGAATAGCTAGTCATTTTTAAAGCGACAGGCGCGAGTTTCGCATTATATTTTAAACTGGTCACCAACTTTTACATTTTTTAAATGTAGTCTAAAACAATGAGTCACCTGACTGAGTCCATTTGCTCATTATACTTTCCACCGGTCAAATCAAAGTCATTGGCTTTGGGAAATCCCCTGCATTGCAGCAGAACACGTGATGGTGCCTCCATCTCTTGCATGCCAACCTGTCACCCTGTTCATAATAGTGGTAGTAGCTTCTTATTTTGGTGCCTAAAGTCGAATTGGTTTAGGCTCTTCATTTGTTAGTTCGGGATAAAAGAACTTGGACCATATTGGGGGGGGGGGTCAAGAAAAGCACTGAAAGTGACACAGCGGCATGTTGTTTGGTCGTGAGACACTTTTTAACACTTTGTCCAGAAGGGAAGCCATGGGCTCCCTTTGGCAGTGACAGTTGAGTGATTGGAGCAGAAGAGGATTGTGCCATGCAGCTGTTGCGTCCTCCTCACTCTCTCTGCCCCCTGGCCGTACTCTGCTGTAGCTGTGTGAACAGACAAGTGCTTCCACGCAGCTGGTGCGACCCTCATGCACGGGCTATTGCTTCCATGATTGAGTACTGGCATGATTTTTTTTTATGATTCTGAAAAGCTCTGTCTATAAAGGTTAAAACTAATTTAGCCAGACAGCAGCAAATTGTTTTATCTTCCTCTGTTTTTCAGGCATGGAACCATCACCCGCCAACACCCCAACCTCCCCGAAACCTGCCCCTTCCTCCCCGGTACCCTCCTCTCTTTCCCCACCTACCCCTAAATCTACCCCGGACACTAGACCCACTGTGCCCCTACCTAAATCGCCCCCGACCTCTCCGGACTCACCTTCCAGACCTTTTAGTCCTGGCCCCCCTCTCTCTCCCCCTGCGTCCTCCCTCTCCATCCCTCCTGCCTCCCCCCTTCGGCAGCCAGTCAGACCTGTCTCCCAGGCGGGACGATCCCAGCTCAATGCAGCCAGCAGGCCTCCGGATGAGAGGAGGGGGGCTGGTGCTGCTGGAGATACCCCGGGCATGCACCCTACTACCCCTGTACGACAGACTTCAATAGCTGAGCCACGTGAGTACAGTCAAAGACACACACACACACACACATTGACCAACCCAACACAATCACTCCAACCCTAAAACTAAGTGCAATCAAGGACATCCTCCTTTCGCGCACAAAAGTTCACACAACAATAAAGAAACATACCACATCCCTAATCTAACCCCTTTGCTTTGTCTGTTTGCCTATTATGTTAAGGCTTTTGGGGTAGGGCACACAGCTCTAATGGTGACTCTGTATTTCACTTCCTGCCTCATCCTCTCCCTCCCACCCATACCCACCAATCAGAGCGCCTCCCTCTGTGGAACGTGCCACAATCTCCATGACAATAGCAGACGTTGACCAGATCATGTAAAGTAGTCAGTCCGGGATTGCTGTGTAAGGCAGAAAAACATCTCTCCTACCCCTATCCTCCTATCCATCTACTTCTCTCCAAGCTATTCTGGTACTACTGGGAAAGGCCTGAATGGAAAGCTAATTCCTTTCTCAATGCTTGGTATGGCTGATTCAGGTGTACTGTATCTCTGATACAACACATAAGGTACAGAATTTACCAAGCAGAGTAGACCAAGTTTCACATTTCTATGTCACGCGCACAAGTACAGTGAAATTACTTTCTTGCAAGCTCTAAACCCAACAGTGCAGATATCAATGTAATATTACAAATAACATGAGGTAGAACAAAAACACAAGAAATAAAAGGTAAGAAGAATACGAGAAAGTAAGAAGCGATTTACAGGGTCCGTTCCAATAATCAAATCAATCAAATGTATTTATGAAGCCCTTCTTACATCAGCTGATGTCACAAAGTGCTGTACAAAAACTCAGCATGAATCCCCAAACAGCAAGCAATGCAGGTGTAGAAGCACGGTGGCTAGGAAAGAATCCCTAGAAAGGCCAGAACCTAGGAAGAAACCTAGAGAGGAACCAGGCTATGAGGGGTGGCCAGTCCTCTTCTGGAAGTGCCAGGTGGAGATTATAACAGAACATGGCCAAGATGTTCAAATGTTCATAGATGACCAGCAGGGTCAAATAATAATAATCACAGTGGTTGTCGAGGGTGCAACAGGTCAGCACCTCAGGAGTAAATAAATGTCAGTTGGCTTTTCATAGCCGATCATTCAGAGTATCTCTACCGCTCCTGCTGTCTGTAGAAGGTTGAAAACCGCAGGTCTGGGACAGGTAGCAAGTCCGATGAACAGGTCAGGGTTCCATAGCCGCAGGCAGAACAGTTGAAACTGGAGCAGCAGCGCGGCCAGGTGAACTGGGGACAGCAAGGAGTCATCAGGCCAGGTAGTCCTAAGACATGGTCCTAGGGCTCAGGTCCTCCTCCTCCGAGAGAGAATTGGAGAGAACATACTTACATTCACGCAGGACACCGGATAAGACAGGAGAAATACTCCAGATATAACAGACTGACCCTAACCCCCGACATATAAACTACTGCAGCATAAATACTGGAGGCTGAGAAGGGAGGGGTCGGGAGACACTATGGCCCTGTCCGACGATACCCCCAGACAGGGCCAAACGGGCAGGATATAACCTCGCCTACCTTGCCAAAGCACAGCCCCCACACCACTAGAGGGACAAATGTTTTTTTTGTTTTTAGGGGTGCGACTGCATCTAGGGTATTGCGCAAGGTTCATTTGAGTTCCTCAGTTAGGTATACCGTATTTACAATATGCAGGGATACTGGAGTGATAGCGGTAGATATGTACAGGGTTTAGGTGACTAGGCATCAAGATATATGATAAACAGAGTAGCAGCAGCATAAACTAAGATTGTATGTGTATGTAGATTCAGTATAAATGTGTGTGCATGCAATGTGTTTGTCGGAGCGTGAGTGTGTAGATTTATGGGGGTAAGGAGTCGCTGTTGACTGAGCTAAATAAACTGTTGTTTTTTTTAGGGCTGAGGCACAGGGCTGGGATATGTCCACCATGCTGGCAGGAATCACTGGCATGCGAGGAAAGAAACGGGATACGTAAAGCATCAGCATAGCACATACGGACGGTTCCCCCTGCTCCTTTAGTGACACAGATTTACCACCTCTGCCAGCCACGACATGAAGCGCACTACCTCACTTACGCAGTAATACTAAGGGCTCGACCAATTACAAATGACAGAGAGGGTTATTACATAGGTATTACAGATGTACAGATACAGTATACCACTTATAGCTTTATTTACAGATAGTGGTCCTCATGGGTAGAGGGACCGGTGGGTGGGGGTCAGAAAGAATGACTGTTGGTCTGTGTGCTGAAGTGGTCCCTCTGTTTGGGGGAGGGGGTGGGGGTGAACATGGACAGTTGTTGTGAGAGGTTACCACCTGTCTACAGGATGGAACATCCTGTTCATAATGAATAACACTACAGTTCATTAGGTGTATGCTTGTTCCCAAATGCTATGCGGCACATGTTTCTGTGTGTATCAATGCTGCCAGTCACCATGTAATATCCCCTTTGGCAGTAACCTTCCTAAGAAATGAATACATCAATCAGATGACTGTTGTCTCTACGTAGAGGAGCCAGAGGAGGAGCTGAGTGTGGAGGAGCTGGAGGAGAGCGCCAAGTCTGGAGACGCCAAAGCCCAGTCTAGGGTGAGTACTAACCCCTCTTAGCCATGGTCCACCCTGGTTTGACCACCATAGCAAACTTAAAGTCCTACCATAGAATCAAATATTAGAACTCAGAATTGAATAAGATCTCTGAGTCCTATATATGAGCTACAATGGGTCTTCATGCGTCTGACAAGAATGAGCACATATTTGACATGATATGCTGTGTCTGTGTGTAGGTGGCCCGTTACTACTTGGCCCTGGCCGAGGAGAGAGATGAGGAGCTGAACAACTGTACAGCGGTGAGCTGGCTGGTAGAGGCCACCAAACAGGGTCGTAAGGACGCCGTCAAGATGCTACAGCACTGCCTATCAACCAGGAAAGGTGAGGGGGCGCGGCCTTATCCACTAAACAGGAAGTATATACAGTTGAAGTCGGAAGTTTACATCCACTTAGGTTGGAGTCATTAAAACTAGTTTTTCATCCACTCCACACATTTCTTGTTAACAAACTATAGTTTTGGCAAGTCGTTTAGGACATCTACTTTGTGCATGACACAAGTCATTTTTCCAAAAACTGTTTACAGACAGATTATTTCACTTATAATTCACTGTTTCACAATTCCAGTGGGTCAGAATTTTTACATGCACTAAGTTGACTGTGCCTTTAAACAGTTTGGAAAAAACAGTCAAACGAGTCCTATATCGACATAACCTGAAAGGCCGCTCAGCAAGGAAGAAGCCACTGCTCCAAAACCACCATAAAAAGCCAGACTACGGTTTGCAACTGCACATGGGGAAAAATATCATTCTCTTTGGAGAAATGTCCTCTGGTCTGATGAAACAAAAATAGAACTGTTTGGCCATAATGACAATCGTTATGTTTGGAGGACTCCGTTACACCAGCTCTGTCAGGAGGAATGGGCCAAAATTCACCCAACTTATTGTGGGAAGCTTGTGGAAGGTTACCATAAACGTTTGACCCAAGTTGAACAATTTTAAAGGCAATGCTAGCAAATACTAATTGAGTGTATGTAAACTTCTGACCCACTGGGAATGTGATGAAAGAAACAAAAGCTGATATAAATCATTCTCTGACATTTCACATTCTTAAAATAGAGTGGTGATCCTAACTGACCTAAAACAGGGAGTTTTTACTGCGATTAAATGTCATGAATTGTGAAAAACTGAGTTTAAATGTATTTTGCTAAGGTGTATATAAACATCTGACTTCAACTGTGTGTATATATGGAGAGATCCAGAGCAATTCAATAGAATCTTCTTTGAATTGGGACTGAAAAAGTACAGCGTGCAGTTAAATGGAGTATGCCGTTAAATGATATGCACTTATCAGGAGTCAACTGTCGTTGGGATTGTGGAACTGATTGGCTGTCTCAGTGCATGGTGTTCAGTATGATGCGTCAAGGTTGTGTTTTGTCATCAGGCATCACGTCGGAGAACTTTGAGGAGGTGAAGAAGCTATGTACGGAGACGAGGTTTGAGAGAGGAGTGAGGAGGGCTGCCCTGGTCATGTATTGGAAGCTCAACCCAGAGAAGAAGAGAAGGGTGGCGGTGTCTGAGCTGCTGGAGAACGTGGAACATGTCAACACAGAACCAGGTACAGGGAACAGTCACACACACACATTCTCATGCATTACATATATGGCCACAAAACAGTCACACAATAATGTAGTATTATGTGTTCATGAACACCGACGAGACCTGAGAGGCCTAGTTGTTATTTAGCTAGTTTCTAAACGGTTTGTTCCTCCGTAATTCCTCCACCCCAAGGTGACGCTGCCTCCCAGAGCCCCATATCCAGCTCCACGCAGAAACAGAGGAGAGTTCTGGAGAGTCTCGTCACCAGCAAAGGTCAGTGTATGTTTATGTCAAATAGACTCAATTGGAAAAAGGCATTGTAACGGTGAGTTAAGACTACCTCCCTCTTTCTCTGTGTCTCTGCAGTCAGTTGCTACGACGTGGGTCTGGATGACTTTGTCGATATCACTAAGAAGTACGCTCAGGGCATCCCACCTAGTCCCACTATGGCTGGGGCCGGAGGTGACGATGATGATGATGACGAAGTTGTGAAGAACCCAGATGACTTGCCCCTTCATCAGAAGGTCTCAACTTTTATTTTTTCTCTCTCTGGGAATGTGTGTGTTCATGACATCTTCACACATATTCACAATTTTATATTTGTTATCTTGCTCATGGATTTTCTCTCGCTCTCTCAAATTCAAATTGCTTTATTGGCATGACAAACATTGAGTAAATATTTGCAAACCATCAATGTTACAACTGCATTTAGTCATACACACATATACAATGGCCATTTTATTAGGTACACCCATCTAGTACCGGTTCGCACCCCCCTTTGCCTCCAGAACAGCCTGAATTCTTCAGGGCATGGATTATACAAGGTGTCGGTTTCAAGGGACCTAACGTGTGCCAGGAACACATTCCCCACACCATTACACCACCGCCACCAGCCTGTACCGTTGACACCAGGCAGGATGGGGCCATGGACTCACGCTGCTCACGCCAAATCCTGACTCTGCCATCAGCACGACGCAACAGGAATCAGGATTCATTGGACCACGCAATGTTTCTCCACTCCGCAATTGTCCAGTGTTGGTGATCGCGTGCCCACTTGAGCCGATTGTTCTTGTTTTTAGCTGATTGGAGTGGAGCCCAGTGTGGTCGTCTGTTGCAATAGCCCATCCGTGATAAGGATCACGTTATCTGCCTGTTTGTGGACCGCCTGTTAGCTTGCGCGATTCTTACCATTCTCCTTCGATCCCTCTCATCAACGAGCTGTTTTCCCCGCTGACTGGATGTTTCTTGTTTGTTGCACCATTCTCTGTAAACCCTAGACACGGTTGTGAGTGAAAAGCCCAAGAGGCCGGCCGTTTCTGAGATACTGGAACTGGCGCGCCTGGCACCGACGCTCATACCGTGCTCAAAGTCACCTAGTTGGTTAGTTGTTTTGCCCATTCTAACGTTCAATCGAACAGTAACTGAGTTCCTCGATGCCTGCCTTTTTATATAGCAAGCCACGGCCATGTGACTCACTATCTGTAGGAGCGAACCGGGTGGTGTACCTAATAAACGGTCCACTGAGTGTACATCGGAATAATGTGTAATCTCTCTCGCACCCTTTCGCTCCCCCTCCTCTCCTTCCCTAGGTGTTGAAGTTTCCCTTACACGCCCTGTTGGAGATCAAGGAGCACCTGATAGACTGGGCATCCCGGGCGGGCATGCAGTGGCTCAGCGCCCTCATCCCCACTCACCACGTCAATGCCCTCATCTTCTTCTTCATCATCAGCAACCTCACCATCGACTTCTTCATCTTCCTCATCCCCCTACTCGTCTTCTACCTCTCCTTCTTCTCCATGGTCATCTGCACACTGCGCGTCTTCCAGGTAGGATTCACTTCACAGAGGAACTGAAAGAGGATAACCTATGTAATTACATTATCCTGTAATAAACTAGCAAGAACACTCATTTAGGGAGTGCTTACCACCTAACATTTGGTATTTTCTTGGAAAACCGAATGGAAATGGTTAGTACTATGTAACTACAGTTACTATGTTAAAGTTATTCCATGACAGTTAGCTATAGAATAATGTCTGTTCAGTATGTGAGCTGTTGGTGTTCTTCCAGAACTCCAAGGCGTGGGAGAACTTCCGAGCACTGACAGACCTGCTGTCTCGCTTCGAGCCGGGCCTGGACCTGGAGCAAGCTGAGACTAACTTTGTCTGGACCCACCTGGAGCCCTACCTCTACTTCCTGCTGTCGGTGGTCTTTGTTGTCTTCTCCTTCCCCGTGGCTGACAAGGCCTGGATCCCCTGCTCCGAGCTGGCCACCGTGGCTCTGTTCTTCACCGTCACCTCCTTCCTCAGCCTCCATGCCTCCGCTGAGCTCTTCGCCCGCCGCGCCCTGCTCACAGAAGTGTTATCGGGGGTCTGTGCCCTGACACAACTGTTACCGGAGAGCGCCTGGTTCCTGCGGGTGTTAGGCACAACGTTTGTGACGGTGCCGCTAGGGGAGATGGTGGCTCTGAACGTGGGCGTGCCCTGTCTTCTCTACGGGCACCTGTTCTACCTGCTGTTCCGCATGGCCCAGCTGAGGGGATTCAGGGGCACCTACCTCTGCCTCGTACCCTACATGGTCTGCTTCGTCTGGTGTGAGTTGTGCCTGGCCCTGCTCCACTCCTCCTCCACCATCGGTCTGATTCGGACCTGTGTGGGCTACCTCCTCTTCCTGTTCGCCCTGCCTGTTCTCACCTTGGGCTTGGCGGCCATGTTGCTCTTCCAGGTCCTTCAGTGGTTCATGGCTCTGGAGATCACCAAGATGCTGGTGACTCTGACCGTGTGCGCGGTCCCGGTGGTGTTGCGGTTGTGGACGCGGTTCAGCCTGAACCCGCTGGGGGTGGCGAGGTCTCTGTCGCGGAGCAGCATAGTCAAGCTCATCCTGGTGTGGTTGAGTGCTGTGGTGCTGTTCTGCTGGATGTACGTCTACCGCTCCGAGGGCATGAAGGTAATCACAATAACTAGTTATGCTACGTTATGCTACATTATGCTACATTATGCTACATTATGCTACATTATGCCAAAAGCGCTAATTAACATAAAATACAGGTAGGAACCTAATAGAAAATAACCGAATGACAGAACAAGCTCAAATTGCAGTCAGCAGAGTACTATTTACAGTATTCAAATGTAACTAAATAAGGGATTCCCTAAATGTATGATAAGTGTTCAATGCATGAACTGTATAATAAACATCCAAATTTAAGTTTAACCAAGTGTCTTGAACAGGTGTATAACTCCACCCTCACGTGGCCGGAGTACAGTAACCTGTGTGGGCCGAAAGCCTGGAAGGAATACAATATGGCCCAAACCCAGATCCTGTGTTCTCACCTGGAGGGCCACCGGGTCACCTGGACAGGACGCTTCAAATATGTCCGCGTCACCAACATCGAGAACGGAGTCCAGTCCGTCATTGGCCTACTCCCTGTGTTTGTAGGGGACTGGATGAGATGCCTCTACGGTGAGGCCTATCCACTCTGTGACAACACCACCGACCCCCCCACTCCCACTGCCCCTCCCCAGCCCCTACCTGCACCCCAGCCCCCTCCAGAAGACCCCTTATGCAAACTGAAAAAGCTGGCGAAGCACGAGTGCCACGTGAAGCGCTTCGACCGCTACAAGTTCGAGGTGACCTTGGGCATGCCCCTGGAGAGGAAGAGTAAGAACGGGACCATTATAGAGGACGAAGACGCCACCAAGGACATCGTCCTGAGGGCCAGTAATGAGTTTGGCCCCATGTTGCTGCACCTGAGCGCTGGGAGCCTGGTAGAGTTCAGTACGGTTCTGGAGGGACGCCTGGGCTCTAAGTGGCCTGTGTTTGAGCTGAAGGCCATCCACTGTCTGACGTGTGCAGACGCCCGCGTGCCCAGCGGCAGGCAGTATAAGATAGAACATGACTGGAGGCGCTCGGCCCAGGGGGCTCTGCAGTTTGGGTTCGACTTCTTCTTTAACCCCTTCCTCACTGCACAGCTGGAGCAGGACGCTGAAACACTGGTGAGGGGTAGTGGTGGATGAGTGTGGTGCAAGAGCAATGGATCAATGTAGAGAAGTGAATAAGTGTACACTTTGTGGAGTCAATAAGTGTACACTAGGAGAAGTGATTTCACTACGGATTGTAAGTAATGCCTTATGTCGACCACTGTTAGGAGTGGCTGAGTGTACACTATGGGGAGGAAGCAAGTACACTAGGAGAACTGAATGTACACACAATCGTTTTGTCAGTAAGACATGCGTTCTGTCTATCTACAGTAAGGGCTCTATTCAATCCGCATCGCTGAAGTTCAGCTTTCCGGCGTGATTGAAATTAAAGGCAATGTCCCGCTGTAGGGGAGACTGCATTCACGGTAAACGCTGCATATGTCGGCTCAATCTGAAATGACCTTTTAAAATTCTATTGCGAAATCTGTAAGGATTCAGCGTTGCATATTAAATAGAGCCCAAATCTATGAATCTGCATGATGTTTTCCACTTTACTGTAGTTCCAGTACTGGGATTGAACTGCTTGTAGTGCTGTGTGTTCTTTACACCCTACCGTAGTAAAGCCAGCATAGACACATAGCAGTATTGTGTGTGTTGCTAAACAAGGCATAAGTGTGAGTGTTTTCATAACTGCTGAGCCAAAGTGTGCGAGGATAATATAATGGAGAATCTAAACTAAACCACTTAATTACAAAGGAGGGAGACAGTTTACACAGACTTACCACTTTCATACATGCAAACACACACACACACACACACACACACAAATACACACACGGCCTCAAACTCCTAATTCACAGACGAGTGTTTTTAGTCCGTCAACATTTCAGAGAAGTGTGGGATAATACCAATCAACAATGTGATCACTAAGTTTATTAACATTTTGCATGCTATTCAACCATATAGGTCTACTGTTTGCACCCTCGCATACTGTAGATAAGGTGTCTCCACTTACATTCAGCTGTGGGACGATTCCTTGAGTGGATGGTTGGGGGGGTCGGAGCGTAGTTATAAATCATTTGTAGACTGTAAGTTGACCACAATTTCATTACTTTTGTTATTTTTACAATTTGAGGCCTTATTTCAGTTTAACTATTTAGTTACTTGTATTCTACAGTTATTTAATAGTTTTTTATTTTTTTTTATCTTCGAACGTAATTTTCATCACGTCGGAGAAACAAATGGACTTAAACTGTTTCTGATGTCTCCTTTAAATATTATGTTTTTAATCATCTTCCTTGTTGTGACGCCACACACCATTAGTTCACATGTATCAAAGTGCACTTGTATCCAACTTGATCTTTGCTCCTCTTTAACTTGTCTGCCTTGTTGTCCCTCGCCCCCCTCTCCCTCCCCCCTCCTTCTCCCTGCTGTGCAGGGGTTTGGACCTGTTCTGATCCCACAGTTCCAGTCTGCAGGCCTCTAATGATGATGTCACTGTTTGTAGGTTGTGACGTCACCACTGTAACCCTCTACGCTACTGTGACTAATAAACCAATCATGGAAATGCTTCCTGAAAGGTTATTGCAATCTCTCACTCCCTCTCTCTTTCACTCGCACGCATGCGCGCACACACAGAGTCTGTATACCTTAATGAGCATGATCTTGTCATTTAGTCTGGATCTTTACTCTCTCCAGGGCTATGGACAGCTTGTCCAGCAGAAGAGGTCACACACACAGTGCTGATTCTGCGTCATTAGTGTATGTAATGACAGTGTATTAACACTAGGTGGTTCCCCAGGCTACAGCACAGAGATTTGTTTTAGTGATATCATGTAATCCTTAATGATGTATTTCAAATCTATTGAGCCATATGAAGACTGTTGGATCTACAAAGTACACAGACAGCAGTTAATACTTTAAGCACTATACATGAATGAAAACCGATTTGAATAGTGGTCATATTAGAATTGATTTGGCTGCAGTGACAGACGTTTAACAGACACACCACAGCCTAACCCTAACCCATAGGATGCAATTTTGTTGAAATCTTTATTCAGGGGGGGGGGGGGGGGGGGGGACATATTAACATATTTATAATTGTTCATTTGACTTTCTCTTCTTGAAAATACGTGAACAAAAAAAAAAAGATGTGAATCAATGCCAGGGCAGCGGGACATGGAATCAAACACAAGTGATGTTTCCAAAAATATATAAATGCAATTGCTGGAGAGAAGAGTGCAATAATCTCTCTCTCACATTGTCATGGACAGCATCATCATTACAGATGATTGGCTCTGGGACATATTGATACGAAACAAACCGATCGGCCCCTTTTTTTAAAGGTCTAGATAACAACGCTGATAAAACAATCCCAATTCCTCTGGTTCAAGTTTTCTTTTTAATTTTTAACTGATTTTTATTTCGGCTTCATTTCAAATGTACACCGTAAAAACCCGAACACTGTTAAACATGCTTTTTTTTTTTGTGTCTTGTAAACACAAACGAAAGGAGCTCGTTGTTGTTTATGGTAACTAGTGCTGTGTAGAGGCAGAGCTCCAGAAGCCTTTTTACAGCCTGTTTATGATTAGAAAGGCAGCCAGTAAATGTATATAAACACATCATTTTTGTTCATCATGCAGCATGTTATTATTTTTTTTGCTTGATTGTTGGACTTTGTTTTTGCTTTATTGATTGGGTTTCATTGCAAAGTGGCACACGACACCGCCGAGATCCCCAGCAGTGTCCACAATCAACAGAAACGTAAGGAGTAAATGTCACCAAGCTGTGACAGACAGCCTAGTGGAACCCAAGTCCAACTGTGACATGTCACTGTTATGCGTAGACCAATAACGGTCATTATCATCATATATTACCACCATCATTAACGAGAATTTACAAAAATATGTGAATTGGTGATTTTTTTTAACTGTGAAAAACTATAATAAAACTTGAAACATCCAGCCAACGTTATGCAAACGTTCTGTTTCCACGATAGTCACCACCAGGAACCACAAAGGGTTTTTTACACCAACGTCAAGGATCAAATCCGACTACACTCTTAGAAACACTCTAGAACCTAAAATGGTTCTTTGGCTGTCCCCATAGGACAATCCTTTGAATAACCTTTTTTTTGGTTCCGGGTATAGCCATTTTGGCTTTCGTGCAGAACCCTTTCCACAGAGGGTTCTACATGGAAGCCAAAAGGGTTCTACCTGGAACCAATCCTTTTTTCTAAGAGTGTAGGAGAGGGACTGGGGGGTTGAACTGAGCACAAACGTACAGAAACAGATGGAGAGAAGAAGAGGATGAGG
Organism: Oncorhynchus mykiss; assembly: GCF_057628025.1. Lineage (NCBI taxonomy): Eukaryota > Metazoa > Chordata > Actinopteri > Salmoniformes > Salmonidae > Oncorhynchus > Oncorhynchus mykiss. Next base: position 7,050,101 of record NC_143035.1, on the reverse strand, counting down.
CAGATGAACAGAAAAAGACAGACAACATGTAAAAGCTCCTCCTGCCGAGAGGTCAATCCCTCGGAATGAAAAAACGACCAATAGCGAAACAAACACAATCAGATCAGCCACAATCCAGAGGTCAACACATCCATGATTAAGACTAAGAGAAACCATAAACCAACATCATTCTCATTGGGTAATTCAGATCCCCCTGTTTGGCCCTGGGGCGAGGTGGGTCCAGTATTTCAGGGGGGGGGGGGGGGGGGACTTCATTAGTTGGAAGTGTGGGAGGCAGGGACTGAGCACTCTGGAGTGTGTCTCCACAGTATCGCCCTGTCGTCTGGAGTGTGTGTGTGTCTGTCTCCAGCCTCCTGCGCTTTCCCTCTCTCGGCCGTGCATCTCCTAGTTGAATTTGTCCTGGAAGATGTACAGGTTGTTGGTGGCAGCGATGGCGATGATGTTCTCCGTGGGGTGCCAGGCCGTGTGCAGGATCTTCTTGGTGAAGTCCAGGCTGTCCACGCTGATGTCATCCTTGCGACGTTTCCCACCCTGGCAGACGCGGCGAGGCTTGAGAACGGCCCGGGGCTTACTGCTCTCCCTGGACGCCTCCAGGGTCACGTCGCGTTTGGTATTCCGGTCAAACATCCGGAAGAAGTTGTTGTAGGCCCCCGTCATGATCACACTGGGAGAGGGGGACGGATAGAAAATACTCTAGAAGTCCAATTCTGCCCTCATGCACTCTGAACATAAAGTGCACACACATTCACTTCCTGAACAATTAAAGGGGTAGTAAAAACGGCAAGGGCAACAAACATAAGAACACACACACTCTTCGCCTACCTGTCTGAGCCGTTCCAGGCACACTCAAACTTGTCGAAGATGCAGTCGTTCTCATAAAGGGAGCACAGCTTGCTGCGGAGGTAATCATGCACCTGCAGGAACACACGCCAAGATTTAATCAACACACGGCTCACAGCCAACACAGACACACACACACAGACCGGACACAGAATCCACGGCATAGTACTCACACAGACATAGCTCTGTCAACTAATGTTAACACAGGATATTCATTCTGAGAATGTGGAGAACTACTGAACCACGTTGTAATCGAATCCATTTAGGGGACACGGACACACACTCTCTCTCTGTCTCTCTCTGTCTCTCTGTGCATGGTGATGCAAGGGCCTGAAATGTACAACGATATCTTTATACATACTAAGCTTAATGGATTCTCTGCATAGGGTCAACGGTCAATTCATGGTCAATCCTTCTACGACCAAACCATGGTCACAGTTTGGTTGTAAATCAAACCATCTTGACATGTTTGTTTCCATACCGTTCTCGCTGACCGATGAAAATATGTTGTGTTAAAGTGAACATTGCCTGTTCTCTCCCCTGACAACCCACCCCTCTCCACTCCCCCATTTCTTTCCTTTTGGACCTTTTAGAATTTGTCTCCCCCTCATTCTCTCTCCCTCCCCTCCCTTTCCCAATTCATTTCAATGGAGGGAATACCTGAGCAAACACAGCCAAATTAGGAAATACAGGGTTTGAGAGTCCCTCATTCCCACCCATCTCCCACCTCTCTCTCTGTCTCCTTGCTGCATTGCAGATAAGGGTAGGTCTCAGTAAGGTATCCCCCCCCCCCCTCCTCTCCCAGTACAGTTTATGAGTGGAGCTCCTGGCTATAAATAGCACCAGCGCATCTTAACCACCCACTCCTGACTGCACAGCAGAGCATGCCTCACCCGCACGCACACACACACTACGCGGGCACACAACACGCCCACACCTATAGACACACTACACACGTATCATGTGCACTCATTATTTCCTTAATCATGCTAAACACACACTGAACATACAGGAACACGTGTATCATACACAACATGTACAGATGTTACATACACAGTGTATTTCCAATGTTAGTCATTTAGCAGACGCTCTTATTCAGGTTGACCTACAGCTAGTGCATTCATCTTAAGGGAACTAGGCGAGACAACCACATATCACAGTCATAGTAAGTACAACTTTTCCTCAATGAAGTTGCTAATCAGCAACGTGAGTGGTAGTAGACCCTATGTATGTATAGAGGCATTGACATTCAGGCCCAGAGGCTAAACATGTGTAGCACACGCTACACACACATGCGAAACACATGCATATGAGAGCCCAGCAACTTGAGCTTCTGAAAACATCCAATTCCATTTTCAGACAGATCTCCCCGACTGACATCAATGCCTGGCTTATTCGACAGTTTCCACACTCCTAATAATATGTCAATACATATCTGACCCACGTCTGCTTCGCACAATGCACTCGCATAGCTTTACTGTATATGCTAATAGTAACAGTACATACACTGTCTACGTCTCTGGAAAAAGAGCCTGTGACTGTAACGGTTTTCTTCGTGAGAAGGAGAGTCGGACCAAAATGCAGCGTGTAGATTGCGATTCATGTTTAATGAAAAACCACACTAAACACAAACACTACAAAAACAATAAACGTAACGAAAACCTAAACAGCCTATCTGGTGAAAACACATAGACAGGAACAATCACCCACAAACACACAGTGAAACCCAGGCTACCTAAATATGGTTCCCAATCAGAGACAATGACTAACACCTGCCTCTGATTGAGAACCATATCAGGCCAGACATAGAAATAGACAAACAAGACATCCAACATAGAATGCCCACCCAGATCACACCCTGACCAATCAAAACATAGAAAATACAAAGTAAACTATGGTCAGGGCGTGACAGTACCCCCCCCCCCAAGGTGCGGACTCCGGCCGCAAAACCTGAACCTATAGGGGAGGGTCTGGGTGGGCATCTGTCCGCGGTGGCGGCTCTGGCGCTGGACGTGGACCCCACTCCATGACAGTTTTAATCCCCCTCCTAAACGTCCCTAAATAGGTTACCCACCACAATGATAACATGGGACAGAGGGACAGCTCGGGACAGAGGTAACTCGGGACAGATGGGTAGCTCAGCCCTGAGAGGAAGCTCAGCACTGAGAAGAAGCTCAGCACTGAGAAGAAGCTCAGGCAGGTGGTTAGATCCGGCAGATCCTGGCTGGCTGGCGGTTCTGGAAGATCCTGGCTGACTGGCGGATCCGGAAGATCCTGGCTGACTGGCGGATCTGGGAGAATCTGGACGACTGGCAAATCTGGGAGAATCTGGACGACTGGCAGATCTGGGAGAATCTGGACGACTGGCAGATCTGGGAGAATCTGGCCGACTGGCAGATCTGGGAGAATCTGGCCGACTGGCAGATCTGGAAGAGTCTGGACGACTGGCAGATCTGGAAGAGTCTGGACGACTGGCAGATCTGGAAGAGTCTGGACGACTGGCAGATCTGGAAGAGTCTGGACGACTGGCAGATCTGGAAGAGTCTGGACGACTGGCAGATCTGGAAGAGTCTGGACGACGGGCAGATCTGGAAGAGTCTGGACGACGGGCAGATCTGGAAGAGTCTGGTCGACTGGCAGATCTGGAAGAGTCTGGTCGACTGGCAGATCTGGAAGAGTCTGGACGACTGGCAGATCTGGAAGAGTCTGGACGACTGGCAGATCTGGAAGAGTCTGGACGACTGGCAGATCTGGAAGAGACTGGTCGACACAGACTGGCTGCTCTGGCTGCTCCATGCTGACTGACAGCTCTGGCTGCTCCATGCTGGCAGACTGCTCTGGCTGCTCCATGATGACTGGTAGCTCTGGCTGCTCCATGCTGACTGGCTGCTCCATGCTGACTGGCAGCTCTGGCTGCTCCATGCTGACTGGCTGCTCCATGCTGACTGGCAGCTCTGGCCGCTCCATGCTGACTGGCTGCTCTGGCTGCTCCATGCTGACTGGCTGCTCCATGCTGACTGGCTGCTCCATGCTGACTGGCGGCCCTGGCTGCTCCATGCTGACTGGCGGCCCTGGCTGCTCCATGCTGACTGGCGGCCCTGGCTGCTCCATGCTGACTGGCGGCCCTGGCTGCTCCATGCTAACTGGCAGCTCTGGCGGCTCCTTGCAGACTGGCAGCTCTGGCGGCTCCTTGCAGACTGGCAGCTTTGGCGGCATCCTGCAGACTGGCAGCTCTGGCGGCTCCTTGCAGACTGGCAGCTCCATGCAGACTGGCAGCTCCTTGCAGACTGGCAGCTCTATGCTAACTGGCAGCTCTATGCTAACTGGCAGCTCTATGCTAACTGGCAGTTCTGAACAGGCGGGAGACTCCGGCAGCGCTGTAGAGAAGGCAGGCTCTAACAGCGCTAAACAGGCGGGAGACTCCGACAGCGCTGAAGAGAAGGGAGGCTCCGACAGCGCTGGACAGGCGAGGCGCACTATAGGCCTGATGCGTGGTGCTGGCACTGGTGGTACTGGGCCGAGGACACACACAGGAAGCCTAGTGCGGGGAGCTGCTACCGGAGGGCTGGGGTGTGGAGGTGGTACTGGAAAAACCGGACCGTGCAGGCGCACTGGAGCTCTTGAGCACCGAGCCTGCCCAACCTTACCTGGTTGAATGCTCACGGTCGCCCTGCCAGTGCGGCGAGGTGGAATAGCCCGCGCCCGCACTGGACTATGCAGGCGAACCGGAGAAACCGAGCGCAAGGCTGGTGCCATGTAAACCGGCCCAAGGAGACGCACTGGGGACCAGCTGCGTAGAGCCGGCTTCATGGCATTAGGCTCGACGCTCAATCTAGCCCGGCAGACACGCGGAGCTGGAATATACCGCACCGGGCTATGCACCCGCACTGGAGACACCGTGCGCACCACTGCATAACACGGTGCCTGTCCGGTCTCTCTAGCCCCCCGGTAAGCACAGGGAGTCTGCCCAGGTCTCCTACCTGGCGTAGCCATACTCCCTGTTAGCCCCCCCCCAAGAAATTTTTGGGGCTGCCTCTCAGGCTTCCATCCGCTACGTCGTGCTGCCTCCTCATATCTGCGCCTCTCAGCTTTCGCCGCCTCCAGTTCCTCCTTGGGGCGGCGATATTCTCCAGGCTGAGCCCAGGGTCCTTTACCGTCCAGTTCTTCCTCCCATGTCCATTTCTCCAGGTGGTGCAGCCTCTCCCACTGCAGCTGCTCCTGCTGCTTCTTCTCCTGCTGCACCTTTGGGCGGCTACACTCCCCTGGTTTAGCCCAGGGTCCTCTCCCCTCGAGGATTTCCTCCCATGTCCAGAAGTCCTTATTGCGCGTCTCCTCGCGCTGCTCCTGCCTGTTGACACGCTGCTTGGTCCGTTGGTGGTGGGTGATTCTGTAACGGTTTTCTTCGTGAGAAGGAGAGTCGGACCAAAATGCAGCGTGTAGATTGCGATTCATGTTTAATGAAAAACCACACTAAACACAAACACTACAAAAACAATAAACGTAACGAAAACCTAAACAGCCTATCTGGTGAAAACACATAGACAGGAACAATCACCCACAAACACACAGTGAAACCCAGGCTACCTAAATATGGTTCCCAATCAGAGACAATGACTAACACCTGCCTCTGATTGAGAACCATATCAGGCCAGACATAGAAATAGACAAACAAGACATCCAACATAGAATGCCCACCCAGATCACACCCTGACCAATCAAAACATAGAAAATACAAAGTAAACTATGGTCAGGGCGTGACAGTGACGTGATTTCTGCTTTTGGACGTTAACAAGGCGGCACTCCATCTTAACTCCTCCTCCACATTTACTGGATTGGTTGAACAGGGCAGAAAAGAACCTCCCCCTCAGGCTCAGTTTTTGGTCTTCTCGTCAAGACTAGTATGTAGGGGATCTAGTTTCAGCCGTTTATTTTACGCCTGCTACGTTAGGTTAATGTATCTGTGCTGATAGTAATAGTATACTGTCTATGTCTCTGTGATAGTAATATTATACTGTCTCTGTGATAGTAATAGTATACCGTCTATGTCTCTGTGATAGTAATATTATACTGTCTCTGTGATAGTAATAGTGTACTGTCTATATTTCTGTGATAGTAATATTATACTGTCCCTGTGATAGTAATAGTATACTGTCTATGTCTCTGTGATAGTAATATTATACTGTCTCTGTGATAGTCATAGTATACTGTCTATGTCTCTGTGATAGTAATATTATACTGTCCCTGTGATAGTAATAGTATACTGTCTATGTCTCTGTGATAGTAATATTATACTGTCCCTGTGATAGTAATAGTATACTGTCTATGTCTCTGTGATAGTAATATTATACTGTCCCTGTGATAGTAATAGTATACTGTCTCTGTGATAGTAATAGTGTAATAGCATACTGTCTCTGTGATAGTAATACTATACTGTCTCTGTGATAGTAATAGTATACGGTCTCTGTGATAGTAATAGTATACTGTCTATATCTCTGTGATAGTAATATTATACTGTCCCTGTGATAGTAATAGTATACTGTCTATATCTCTGTGATAGTAATATTATACTGTCTCTGTGATAGTAATAGTATACTGTCTATGTCTCTGTGATAGTAATAGTGTACTGTCTATATCTCTGTGATAGTAATATTATACTGTCCCTGTGATAGTAATAGTATACTGTCTATGTCTCTGTGATAGTAATATTATACTGTCTCTGTGATAGTAATAGTGGACTGTCTATATCTCTGTGATAGTAATATTATACTGTCCCTGTGATAGTAATAGTATACTGTCTATGTCTCTGTGATAGTAATATTATACTGTCCCTGTGATAGTAATAGTATACTGTCTCTGTGATAGTAATAGTGTAATAGCATACTGTCTCTGTGATAGTAATACTATACTGTCTCTGTGATAGTAATAGTATACTGTCTATATCTCTGTGATGGTAATATTATACTGTCCCTGTGATAGTAATAGTATACTGTCTATATCTCTGTGATAGTAATATTATACTGTCTCTGTGATAGTAATAGTATACTGTCTATGTCTCTGTGATAGTAATAGTGTACTGTCTATATCTCTGTGATAGTAATATTATACTGTCCCTGTGATAGTAATAGTATACTGTCTATGTCTCTGTGATAGTAATATTATACTGTCTCTGTGATAGTAATAGAGGGCTGTCTATATCTCTGTGATAGTAATATTATACTGTCCCTGTGATAGTAATAGTATACTGTCTATGTCTCTGTGATAGTAATAGTATACTGTCTCTGTGATAGCAATAGTGTAATAGCATACTGTCTCTGTGATAGTAATACTATACTGTCTCTGTGATAGTAATAGTATACGGTCTCTGTGATAGTAATAGTATACTGTCTATATCTCTGTGATAGTAATATTATACTGTCCCTGTGATAGTAATAGTATACTGTCTATATCTCTGTGATAGTAATATTATACTGTCTCTGTGATAGTAATAGTATACTGTCTATGTCTCTGTGATAGTAATAGTGTACTGTCTATATCTCTGTGATAGTAATATTATACTGTCCCTGTGATAGTAATAGTATACTGTCTATGTCTCTGTGATAGTAATATTATACTGTCTCTGTGATAGTAATAGTGGACTGTCTATATCTCTGTGATAGTAATATTATACTGTCCCTGTGATAGTAATAGTATACTGTCTATGTCTCTGTGATAGTAATATTATACTGTCCCTGTGATAGTAATAGTATACTGTCTCTGTGATAGTAATAGTGTAATAGCATACTGTCTCTGTGATAGTAATACTATACTGTCTCTGTGATAGTAATAGTATACTGTCTATATCTCTGTGATGGTAATATTATACTGTCCCTGTGATAGTAATAGTATACTGTCTATATCTCTGTGATAGTAATATTATACTGTCTCTGTGATAGTAATAGTATACTGTCTATGTCTCTGTGATAGTAATAGTGTACTGTCTATATATCTGTGATAGTAATATTATACTGTCCCTGTGATAGTAATAGTATACTGTCTATGTCTCTGTGATAGTAATATTATACTGTCTCTGTGATAGTAATAGAGGACTGTCTATATCTCTGTGATAGTAATATTATACTGTCCCTGTGATAGTAATAGTATACTGTCTATGTCTCTGTGATAGTAATATTATACTGTCTCTGTGATAGTAATAGTATACTGTCTATGTCTCTGTGATAGTAATATTATACTGTCTCTGTGATAGTAATAGTATACTGTCTATGTCTCTGTGATAGTAATAGTGTACTGTCTATATCTCTGTGATAGTAATATCAGACTGTCCCTGTGATAGTAATAGTATACTGTCTATGTCTCTGTGATAGTAATATTATACTGTCTCTGTGATAATAATAGTATACTGTCTATGTCTCTGTGATAGTAATATTATACTGTCTCTGGGATAGTAATAGTATACTGTCTATGTCTCTGTGATAGTAATATTATACTGTCTCTGTGATAGTAATAGTATACTGTCTATATCTCTGTGAAAGTAATACTATACTGTCTCTGTGATAGTAATAGCATACTGTCTCTGTGATAGTAATAGTGTACTGTCTATATCTCTGTGATAGTAATATTATACTGTCTCTGTGATAGTAATAGTATACTGTCTATGTCTCTGTGATAGTAATATTATACTGTCTCTGTGATAGTAATAGTATACTGTCTATGTCTCTGTGATAGTAATAGTATACTGTCTATATCTCTGTGATAGTAATACTATACTGTCTCTGTGATAGTAATAGCATACTGTCTCTGATAGTAATAGTATACTGTCTATGTCTCTGTGATAGTAATAGTATACTGTCTATGTCTCTGTGATAGTAATAGCATACTGTCTCTGTGATAGTAATAGTATACTGTCTCTGATAGTAATAGTATACTGTCTATGTCTCTGTGATAGTAATATTATACTGTCTATGTGATAGTAATAGTATACTGTCTATGTCTCTGTGATAGTAATAGTATACTGTCTATATCTCTGTGATAGTAATACTATACTGTCTCTGTGATAGTAATAGTATACTGCCTCTGATAGTAATAGTATACTGTCTATGTCTCTGTGATAGTAATATCATACTGTCTCTGTGATAGTAATATTATACTATCTATGTCTCTGTGATAGTAATAGTATACTGTCTCTGTGATAGTAATAGTATACTGTCTATATCTCTCTGATAGTAATATTATACTGTCTATGTCTCTGTGATAGTAATATTATACTGTCTCTGTGATAGTAATAGTATACTGTCTATGTCTCTGTGATAGTAATAGTATACTGTCTATATCTCTGTGATAGTAATAGCATGCTGTCTCTGTGATAGTAAGAGTATACTGTCTATATCTCTGTGATAGTAATATTATACTGTCTCTGTGATAGTAATAGTATACTGTCTATGTCTCTGTGATAGTAATAGTATACTGTCTCTGTGATAGTAATAGTATACTGTCTATGTCTCTGTGATAGTAATAGTATACTGTCTATATCTCTGTGATAGTAATAGCATACTGTCTCTGTGATAGTAATATTATACTGTCTCTGTGATAGTAATAGTATACTGTCTATGTCTCTGTGATAGTAATAGTATACTGTCTCTGTGATAGTAATAGTACACTGTCTATGTCTCTGTGATAGTAATAGTATACTGTCTCTGTGATAGTAATAGTATACTGTCTCTGTGATAGTAATAGTATACTGTCTATGTCTCTGTGATAGTAATAGCATACTGTCTCTGTGATAGTAATAGTATACTGTCTCTGATAGTAATAGTATACTGTCTATGTCTCTGTGATAGTAATATTATACTGTCTATGTGATAGTAATAGTATACTGTCTATGTCTCTGTGATAGTAATAGTATACTGTCTATATCTCTGTGATAGTAATACTATACTGTCTCTGTGATAGTAATAGTATACTGCCTCTGATAGTAATAGTAAACTGTCTATGTCTCTGTGATAGTAATAGTATACTGTCTATGTCTCTGTGATAGTAATATCATACTGTCTCTGTGATAGTAATATTATACTATCTATGTCTCTGTGATAGTAATAGTATACTGTCTCTGTGATAGTAATAGTATACTGTCTATATCTCTCTGATAGTAATATTATACTGTCTATGTCTCTGTGATAGTAATATTATACTGTCTCTGTGATAGTAATATTATACTGTCCCTGTGATAGTAATAGTATACTGTCTATGTCTCTGTGATAGTAATATTATACTGTCTCTGTGATAGTAATAGTATACTGTCTATGTCTCTGTGATAGTAATATTATACTGTCTCTGTGATAGTAATAGTATACTGTCTATGTCTCTGTGATAGTAATAGTGTACTGTCTATATCTCTGTGATAGTAATATCATACTGTCCCTGTGATAGTAATAGTATACTGTCTATGTCTCTGTGATAGTAATATTATACTGTCTCTGTGATAATAATAGTATACTGTCTATGTCTCTGTGATAGTAATATTATACTGTCTCTGTGATAGTAATAGTATACTGTCTATGTCTCTGTGATAGTAATATTATACTGTCTCTGTGATAGTAATAGTATACTGTCTATATCTCTGTGAAAGTAATACTATACTGTCTCTGTGATAGTAATAGCATACTGTCTCTGTGATAGTAATAGTGTACTGTCTATATCTCTGTGATAGTAATATTATACTGTCTCTGTGATAGTAATAGTATACTGTCTATGTCTCTGTGATAGTAATATTATACTGTCTCTGTGATAGTAATAGTATACTGTCTATGTCTCTGTGATAGTAATAGTATACTGTCTATATCTCTGTGATAGTAATACTATACTGTCTCTGTGATAGTAATAGCATACTGTCTCTGATAGTAATATTATACTGTCTATGTCTCTGTGATAGTAATAGTATACTGTCTATGTCTCTGTGATAGTAATAGCATACTGTCTCTGTGATAGTAATAGTATACTGTCTCTGATAGTAATAGTATACTGTCTATGTCTCTGTGATAGTAATATTATACTGTCTATGTGATAGTAATAGTATACTGTCTATGTCTCTGTGATAGTAATAGTATACTGTCTATATCTCTGTGATAGTAATACTATACTGTCTCTGTGATAGTAATAGTATACTGCCTCTGATAGTAATAGTATACTGTCTATGTCTCTGTGATAGTAATATCATACTGTCTCTGTGATAGTAATATTATACTATCTATGTCTCTGTGATAGTAATAGTATACTGTCTCTGTGATAGTAATAGTATACTGTCTATATCTCTCTGATAGTAATATTATACTGTCTATGTCTCTGTGATAGTAATATTATACTGTCTCTGTGATAGTAATAGTATACTGTCTATGTCTCTGTGATAGTAATAGTATACTGTCTATATCTCTGTGATAGTAATAGCATGCTGTCTCTGTGATAGTAAGAGTATACTGTCTATATCTCTGTGATAGTAATATTATACTGTCTCTGTGATAGTAATAGTATACTGTCTATGTCTCTGTGATAGTAATAGTATACTGTCTCTGTGATAGTAATAGTATACTGTCTATGTCTCTGTGATAGTAATAGTATACTGTCTATATCTCTGTGATAGTAATAGCATACTGTCTCTGTGATAGTAATATTATACTGTCTCTGTGATAGTAATAGTATACTGTCTATGTCTCTGTGATAGTAATAGTATACTGTCTCTGTGATAGTAATAGTACACTGTCTATGTCTCTGTGATAGTAATAGTATACTGTCTCTGTGATAGTAATAGTATACTGTCTCTGTGATAGTAATAGTATACTGTCTATGTCTCTGTGATAGTAATAGCATACTGTCTCTGTGATAGTAATAGTATACTGTCTCTGATAGTAATAGTATACTGTCTATGTCTCTGTGATAGTAATATTATACTGTCTATGTGATAGTAATAGTATACTGTCTATGTCTCTGTGATAGTAATAGTATACTGTCTATATCTCTGTGATAGTAATACTATACTGTCTCTGTGATAGTAATAGTATACTGCCTCTGATAGTAATAGTATACTGTCTATGTCTCTGTGATAGTAATAGTATACTGTCTATGTCTCTGTGATAGTAATATCATACTGTCTCTGTGATAGTAATATTATACTATCTATGTCTCTGTGATAGTAATAGTATACTGTCTCTGTGATAGTAATAGTATACTGTCTATATCTCTCTGATAGTAATATTATACTGTCTATGTCTCTGTGATAGTAATATTATACTGTCTATATCTCTGTGATAGTAATAGCATGCTGTCTCTGTGATAGTAAGAGTATACTGTCTATATCTCTGTGATAGTAATATTATACTGTCTCTGTGATAGTAATAGTATACTGTCTATGTCTCTGTGATAGTAATAGTATATTGTCTCTGTGATAGTAATAGTATACTGTCTATGTCTCTGTGATAGTAATAGTATACTGTCTATATCTCTGTGATAGTAATAGCATACTGTCTCTGTGATAGTAATATTATACTGTCTCTGTGATAGTAATAGTATACTGTCTATGTCTCTGTGATAGTAATAGTATACTGTCTCTGTGATAGTAATAGTACACTGTCTATGTCTCTGTGATAGTAATAGTATACTGTCTCTGTGATAGTAATAGTATACTGTCTCTGTGATAGTAATAGTATACTGTCTATGTCTCTGTGATAGTAATATTATACTGTCTCTGTGATAGTAATAGTATACTGTCTATATCTCTGTGATAGTAATAGTATACTGTCTCTGTGATAGTAATAGTATACTGTCTATGTCTCTGTGATAGTAATAGTATACTGTCTCTGTGATAGTAATAGTATACTGTCTATGTCTCTGTGATAGTAATAGTATACTGTCTCTGTGATAGTAATAGTATACTGTCTCTGTGATAGTAATAGTATACTGTCTATGTCTCTGTGATAGTAATATTATACTGTCTCTGTGATAGTAATAGTATACTGTCTATATCTCTGTGATAGTAATAGTATACTGTCTCTGTGATAGTAATAGTATACTGTCTATGTCTCTGTGATAGTAATAGTATACTGTCTCTGTGATAGTAATAGTATACTGTCTATGTCTCTGTGATAGTAATAGTATACTGTCTATATCTCTGTGATAGTAATAGCATGCTGTCTCTGTGATAGTAAGAGTATACTGTCTATATCTCTGTGATAGTAATATTATACTGTCTCTGTGATAGTAATAGTATACTGTCTATGTCTCTGTGATAGTAATAGTATACTGTCTCTGTGATAGTAATAGTATACTGTCTATGTCTCTGTGATAGTAATAGTATACTGTCTATATCTCTGTGATAGTAATAGCATACTGTCTCTGTGATAGTAATATTATACTGTCTCTGTGATAGTAATAGTATACTGTCTATGTCTCTGTGATAGTAATAGTATACTGTCTCTGTGATAGTAATAGTACACTGTCTATGTCTCTGTGATAGTAATAGTATACTGTCTCTGTGATAGTAATAGTATACTGTCTCTGTGATAGTAATAGTATACTGTCTATGTCTCTGTGATAGTAATATTATACTGTCTCTGTGATAGTAATAGTATACTGTCTATATCTCTGTGATAGTAATAGTATACTGTCTCTGTGATAGTAAGAGTATACTGTCTATATCTCTGTGATAGTAATATTATACTGTCTCTGTGATAGTAATAGTATACTGTCTATGTCTCTGTGATAGTAATACTATACTGTCATTGTCTCTGTGCTAATAGTGAAGTTGGGCTCCTCACTTGATATATCTCCAGGGGCTTGTTCTCCATGTTGAGGTCCCACACCTTGGCGGTGAGGTAGTCTCTGGTCAGCAGGTAGCGACCGCTGTGGCTGAACTTCACGTCCGACACAGACGAGATGATTTCCGAGAAGAAGGAGCGGTTACTGGGGTCCTCTGGCTCCTCAAACACTAGAGGAGGAGAGGAGAGGGGGGTGAGTGTTTGGGGGTAGAGGTGGGGGTAGTGTGTGTGTGTGTGTGTGTGTGTGTGTGTGTGTGTGTGTGTGTGTGTGTGGGTGGGTGGGTGGGTGGGTGGGTGGGTGGGTTGGTTGGTTGGTTGGTTCTTCTATCTTTGTGGGGACCTAAAAGCCCCAACAAGGATATTAAAATAATTCCCTATCCTTGTTGTCCCTAGTGGGGACATTTCCCATGTTCCCATGAGGTCAACGTCTATTTTAAGCTTAGGGGTTAGGTTTAGGGTTACAATTAGGGTTAGAATTAGGGTAAGTGGTTAGGTTTAGGGCTAGGGTTAGAGTTAATTTTGAATGGAAATCAATTTTAGGTCCCCACAAGGATAGAAAAACAAAATGTGTGTGTGTCTGATGGTAGGCCATGTCTGTATGTCTATGTCTGTGTGTGTGAGTACTCACGTTTGGAGTGTTTGTCACACAGTGCGGCCTCTCTCATGTCACAGAGCCGTAGAGTTCCCTTACTGCTGCTATAGACCAACAGATTACAGTGGTGAGGGTGGAACTCTGCTGCTGTTATCACCTCTGTCAGATCCTCCATGTTCACTGGCTTAATGTCCACAATGTCTGGGGCACAGGGGCTCAGGACTACAGCAGAGAGTACTGTATACACACACATTGTGATAATCATTAAACAATTAAGCAATAAGGCATGAGGGGGTGTGGTATATGGCCAATATACCACGGCTAAGGGCTGTTCTTATGCATGCCGCAATGTGGCTCGCCTGGATACAGGCCCTTAGCCGTGGTATATTGGCCGTATACCACAAAACCCCAAGGTGCCTTATTGCTATTATAAACTGGCTACCAACTTAGAGCTGTAAAATAAATGATTTGTCATACCCGTGGTATACGTTCTGATATACCACGGCTGTCAGCCAATCAGCATTCAGGGCTCGAAACACCCAGTTTATAATATACAATATAATACAGCATACATACTAATTTGATTTTGTGTGTTTGTGTTTGATTAAAAACATAGTACACATACAGTACCCGTCAAAAGTTTGGACACATCATTCAAGGTTTTTATTTTATTTATTTTTTAAAACTTTTTTCTACAAATATCACATATGGAATCATAAAGTAACCAAAAAATTGTTCAACAAATTTAAATATATTTTATATTTGAGATTCTTCAATGTAGCCAGCCTTTGCCTTGATGAAAGCTTTGCACACTCTTGGCATTCTCTCAACCAGCTTCATGAGGTAGTCACCTGGAATGAACAGGTCTGCCTTGTTAAAAGTTAATTAGCTGAATTTTTTTTGAGCCAATCTGTTGTGCTGTGACAAGGTAGGGGTGGTATACAGAAGATAGCCCTATTTGGTACAAGACCAAGTCCATATTATGGCAAGAACAGCTCAAATAAGCAAAGAGAAACGACAGTCCATCATTACTTTAAGACATGAAGGTCAATCAATCCGGAAAATTTCAAGAACTTTGAAAGTTTCTTCAAGTGCAGTCGTAAAAAACATCAAGGCACACTTAACCAGCATGGCTACCACAGCATTCTGCGCTATCCCATCTGGTTTGCGCTTAGTGGGACTATAATTTGTTTATCAACAGGACAATGACCCAACACACCTCCAGACTGTGTAAGGGCTACTTGACCAAGAAAAAGAGTGACGGAGTGCTGCATCAGATGACCTGGCCTCCACAATCACCCGACCTCAACCCAAATGAGATGGTTTGGGATGAGTTAGACTGCAGAGTGAAGGAAAAGCAGCCAACAAGTGCTCAGCATATGTGGGAACTCCTTCAAGACTGTTGGAAAAGCATTCCAGGTGAAGGTGGTTGAGAGAATGCCAAGAGTGTGCAAAGATGTCATCAAGGCAAATGGTGGTTACTTTGAAGAATTTAACATCTAAAATATATTTTGATTTGTTTAACATGTTCTTTGGTTACTACATGATTCCTTATGTGTTATTTCATAGTTTTGATGTCTTCACTATTGTTCTACAATGTAGAAAAGAGTAAGAATAAAGAAAAACCCTTGAATGAGTAGGTGTTCTAAAACTTTAGACTGGTACTGTACATGCAGTACATATTCAAAATGATATGCGTAAACACACTGATATCAATGTATATACTATTAAACACATACACACCTCTAGAGGTAGTGGGAGGATAATCTCAAATGTATCTGAATTGTACCAACGCAAATCCTGTCTGGGGCGAGGAGTGTGTGTGTGTTCTATTCAGCCGCACTATAATCCAGAAAAGGAGTGAAATATTCATGGAACAGTTTTAATAATTCATTAAGCTGCATTTTCACTCCTCGGCAACCGTTCCCCTCCCCCACATCACTGTGTGTGTTCGGTTGGAATCTGTGTGTGTGTGTGTGTGTGTGTGTGTGTGTGTGTGTGTGTGTGTGTGTGTGTGTGTGTGTGTGTGTGTGTGTGTGTTTTGACCAATTGTCTGATCTAAAGGATACTGAAGCTGCGGTCAGTGATGCCCAGATGCCAGAGGTTGATCCTCAGGTCGTCAGCTGACATGTAGGTCTCGTGGTCGGAGTTGACGGAGATGGAGTTGACGTGGTAGGTGTGGGCGTTGGCAAACACACGCCGAGGACTCACCTCCACCATCAGATCCATGGGCTTCAACACCGGCACCTAGACAGAGCACAGAAGATACAGTCAGAAAACACAACACAGAAGATACAGTCTGAAAACACAACACAGAAGATACAGTCTGAAAACACAACACAGAAGATACAGTCTGAAAACACAACACAGAAGATACAGTCAGAAAACACAACACAGAAGATACAGTCTGAAAACACAACACAGAAGATACAGTCAGAAAACACAACACAGAAGACAGTCTGAAAACACAGAGAAATGTACTATGTGGTGAGTAGACTCAAATTATGAGATCAAATGAGGTTTTACATTCATAGAATCAAGATTTGTCCAAAATGGGAGCTTTGAAATAATTGTATCTTTAAAGAGAGCACAAATGGAAAACCACAGAGATATAACCATTAGGAATACCTGTAAAAATGTAATATTATCACTTGTGGAGAAAACGATAGTCTGTTATTTTCTCTGGCCATAACAGCTGGCAGTATTTACTGTTGCCAAGCAGACAAACATACATAAACCTTGTGCCAATGACCCACTTTTATAAACACACCACTGACCTACTTATGCTGTCCAACCTAGAACGCGTGCGTGTGTGAGTGAGTGTGTGTGTGTGCATACATGTCTGTGTTTGTGTGTGTATGTGTGTGTGCATGTAACACAGACATAACATAGATACAGAACATACAGTGGCTTGCGAAAGTATTCACCCCCTTGGCCTTTTTCCTATTTTGTTGCCTTACGACCTGGAATTAAAAAATATTTTGGGGGGGTTTGCATCATTTGATTTACACAACAAGTCTACCACTTTGAAGATACAAAATATAGAACACCTGAGCATGCATAACTATTCAATCCCCCAGTCAATAGTTTGTAGAGCTACCTTTTGCAGCAATTACAGCTGCAAGTCTCTTGGGGTATGTCTTTATAAGCTTGGCACATCTAGCCACTGGGATTTTTACCCATTCTTCAAGGCAAAACTGCTCCAGCTCCTTCAAGTTGGATGGGTTCTGCTGGTGTACAGCAATCTTTAAGTCATACCACATATTCTCAATTGGATTGAGGTCTGGGTTTTGACTAGGCCATTCCAAGACATTTAAATGTTTCCCCTTAAACCAATTTCTGTGTTGCTTTAGCAGTATGCTTAGGGTCATTGTCCTGCTGAAAGGTGACCCTTCGTCCCAGTCTCAAATCTCTGGAAACAGGTTTCCCTCAAGATTTTCCCTGTATTTAGCGCCATCCATCATTCCTTCAATTCTGACCAGTTTCCCAGTCCCTGACGATGAAAAAACATCCCACAGCATGGTGGTGGCAGCATCATGGATGGTGTTTTCGGGGTGATGAGAGTTGTTGGGTTCGTGCCAGACATAGCGTTTTCCTTGATGGCCAAAAAGCTACATTTTAGTCTCATCTGACCAGAGTACCTTCTTCCATATGTTTGGAGAGTCTCCCACATGCCTTTTGGAGAGTCTCCCACATGCCTTTTTTTCTGGCCACTCTTCTGTAAAACCCAGCTCTGTGGAGTGTGCGGCTTAAAGTGGTCCTATGGACAGATACTCCAATCTCCGCTGTGGAGCTTTGCAACTCCTTCAGGGTAATCTTTGGTCTCTTTGTTGCCTCTGATTAATGCCCTCTTTGCCTGGTCCGTGAGTTTTGGTGGGAGGCCCTCTCTTGGCAGGTTTGTTGTGGTGCCATATTCTTTCCATCTTTTAATAATGTATTTAATGGGGCTCCGTGGGAAGTTTCAGATAATTTTTTTTAACCCGACCCTGATCTGTCCTTCTCCACAACTTTGTCCCTGATCTGTTTGGAGAGCTTGGTCTTCATAGTGATCCTTGCTTAGCGGTTTTGCAAACTCTGGGGCCTTTCAGAACAGGTGTATACAGTGAGGGAAAAAAGTATTTGCTCACTGACAAAGAAATTATCAGTCTATCATTTTAATGGTAGGTTTATTTGAACAGTGAGAGACAGAATAACAACAACAACATCCAGAAAAACTCACGTCAAAAATGTTATAAATTGATTTTCATTTTAATGTGGGAAATAAGTATTTGACCCCTATTCAAAACATGACTTAGTACTTGGTGGCAAAACCCTTGTTGGCAATCACAGAGGTCAGACATTTCTTGTAGTTGGCCACCAGGTTTGCACACATCTCAGGAGGGATTTTGTCCCACTCCTCTTTGCAGATCTTCTCCAAGTCATTAAGGTTTCGAGGCTGACGTTTGGCAACTCGAACTTTCAGCCCCCTCCACAAATTTTCTATGGGATTAAGGTCTGAAGACTGGCTAGGCCACTCCAGGACCTTAATGTGCTTCTTCTTAAGCCACTCCTTTGTTGGCTTGGCCGTGTGTTTTGGGTCATTGCCATGCTGGAATACCAATCCACGACCCATTTTCAATGCTCTGGCCCCGTCCATCGTCCCTTTGATGCGGTGAAGTTGTCCTGTCCCCTTAGCAGAAAAACACCCCCAAAGCATAATGTTTCCACCTCCTTGTTTGACGGTAGGGATGGTGTTCTTGGGGTCATAGGCAGCATTCCTCCTCCTCCAAACACGGCGAGTTGAGTTGATGCCAAAGAGCTCCATTTTGGTCTCATCTGACCACAACACTTTCACCCAGTTGTCCTCTGAATCATTCAGATGTTCATTGGCAAACTTCAGACGGGCATGTATGTGTGCTTTCTTGAGCAGGTGGACCTTGTGGGCGCTGCGGGATTTCAGTCCTTCACGGCGTAGTGTGTTACCAAATGTTTTCTTGGCGACTATTGTCCCAGCTGCCTTGAGATCATTGACAATATTGTCCCGTGTAGTTCTGGGCTGATTCCTCACCGTTCTCATGATCAATGCAACTCCACAAGGTGAGATCTTGCATGGAGCCCCAGGCCAAGGGAGATTGACAGTTATTTTGTGTTCCTTCCATTTGCGAATAATCGCACCAACTGTTGTCACCTTCTCACCAAGCTGCTTGGCGATGGTCTTGTAGCCCATTCCAGCCTTGTGTAGGTCTACAATCTTGTCCCTGACATCCTTGGAGAGCTCTTTGGTCTTGGCCATGGTGGAGAGTTTGGAATCTGATTGATTGATTGCTTCTGTAGACAGGTGTCTTTTATACAGGTAACAAGCTGAGATTAGGAGCACTCCCTTTAAGAGTGTGCTCCTAATCTCAGCTCGTTACCTGTATAAAAGACACCTGCTAGCCAGAAATCTTTCGGATTGAGAGGGGTTAAATATTTATTTCCCTCATTAAATGGAAATCAATTTATAACTTTTTTTACATGGATTTTTCTGGATTTTGTTGTTGTTATTCTGTCTTTCATTATTCAAATAAACCTACCATTAAAATTATAGACTGATAATTTCTTTGTCAGTGGGCAAACGTACAAAATCAGCAAGGGATCAAATACTTTTTTCCCTCACTGTACATACTTAGATCATGTGACACTTAGATTGCACACAGGTGGACTTCATTTAACTAATTATGTGACTTCTGAAGGTAATTGGTTGCACCAGATCTTATTTAGGGGCTTCATAGCAAAGGGGCTGAATACATAAACACTTACCACTTTTCTGTTTAAATATTTTTATTTAATTTTTTTGAAACAAGTACATTTGTTCATTTCACTTCACCAATTTGGACTATTTTGTGTATGTCCATTACATGAAATAAAAATAAAAATCTATTTAAATTACAGGTTGTAATGCAACAAAATAGGAAAAACACCAACGGGGTGAATATTTTTGCAAGGCACTGTAGATACAACGTGAAGAGAAAGAAAGAAAGAAAGAAAGAAAGAAAGAAAGAAAGGAAGGTCCCATGGTGACATGATAACGATAAGATAGATAGATAGATAGATGGATAGATGGATAGATGGATAGATAAATAAGATGAGTCTACCTGAAGTGAGGTGACAGTGGAGAGGTCCTTTATCCTGCCCTCCTCATCCTTCAGGTTGTAGCCTTCAGGCCTCTTGTCCCGCTCACTCACCTTCCATAGCTTAATGGTCTTATCTGATAGACAGACAGACAGCACAATACACCAATCTTACAACTTCAATAGCCTTATCTAAGAGACAGACAGGGCAATCAGCCAATCATATGCCTCAGACGTCTTATCTGAGGGACCGACAGCACAATGAACCTAGCATATGCCTCAAACAGCCTTGTCTGACACAGGATAATTCACCAATCATATGCCTCAAACCATCTCATCTGAGAGACAGACACGGCAATCAACTATCACATGTTTCAAATCATCTCATCTGTAGTCAGTTAAAAAGCTAGAGGGATAGGTAGATTCAATGTAGACTATGACCCTCTACCAGTGTATGAAGCAGGTCATATGGGAATTACATTGACAATGTATGGATGATATTGCCATGCTATTACACTAACATTCTAATAGCTTCCTGGTGCTAAGGCAGAGGTCCCTCACCATTGGTGGAAAGGAGGAAGTGGGCGGCGTTCTGCTGAGGCAGCCATCGTATCTTGTTGATCTTCTCCTCGATCTCCAGACTCTTAAGGTAATCAAACTCCGGCTCGTGGCTCTGGAATGTGCTGTAGACATTATACTCTCCCTGGGAGTACGGCTCTGTCTTACACTGCAGCGAGACAGAGAGAAAGAGAGAGTTAGATCCCACACACACACACGCGCGCGTGTAGCGTAGTGCTGGAGTCAATTCAATCTGAACTGTAGTTATTTCACAAAGTTGCTTAAAACTGACCCGAACCCCGAATGAACACACCCAGTGCCAGGTCTGCGTGGGTGGCTGTATGTGTGTGTGCACCTACCTCAGGTTCCCTCTGGAAGATGACCACTCGCCCCCCCTTATCCCCTGTGGCCAGGAGTTCTCCAGTGTGGTTGAACTCTACAGTGGAGATTATATCAGCTGCAGACGGGAACGAGAGAGGGAGGGAGAAAGAGATGGGGAGAGATGGGAGGGAGAGAGAATGGAGAAGGGAGAGAAAGAGTAGCTATAAGCAAACGGAACGAAGATAAACATTCACCATAATGAATTGTTCATTATCAGCTGGCACTGTAAAGCAGCATCACCCAACAGTGCAGCAAGTAGCGACATAAATGAATAAAAATGAAAATTGAACTAAACCCACCCACACACAAATATACACCCACACACAGACAATCTCACATCAGACACAGGTGTTATTATCCAAGCTTGCTTCTGACATACTGCGACAACACTGATGCCCAGCTACAACCTGAACAGTGAACAGCGAATGTTGCTACGTGAACTCTCCTAACCCTCCGAACTCCACTAACCGTCCCAGTGTCTTTCAGAGACACTACAGGCCAGTCTGAGAAGGCCTGCTGTAGCAGACAGGGAGGGACCTTCCTGTCAGAAAGCATCTCTTACTTACCGCTGACTGATTCAATCGGACATTAGATTACAGTGGTATTCACAGTTAGTGGAAAGCCTGATTCAGTTTGAATGGCCTGACGAGAGAAAGAAAAGAAAACTGTCGGTAGAGGTTGTCTTCTACACTGTTCAACCAATCCAGTGGATGTGGAGGAGGAGTTAAGACGGAGTGTCGCCTTGTTAACGCCCAGAAGCGGAAGTCGCGTCACAGGCTCGCGTTCCATTTCCCCTAAAAAAAATGGATGCATCCGGATGGAGCTGACCCCACTGAGGGTGCACACAGCCTAACTGGTTCTATTGATTTAGGTCTTTTTTTTTTAATTAGGAGGTCTGCTTCTAAACGGTGTATAAACCATTCACCATTAGTAAAGTGTCTATAAATCATAGTACTGACAATAATAACAGAACTGCTGTTATGAAAATAATTATCTCTCTCGCTCTCTCTCTCTCTGTCTCTCTCGCTCCCTCCCTCTCTCTCTCTGTCTCTCTCGCTCCCTCCCTCTCTCTCTCTCTCTCTCTCTCTCTCTCTGTTTCTCTCTCTCTCTGTTTCTCTCTCTCTGTTTCTCTCTCTCTCTCTCGCTCTCTCTCTCTCTCTCTCTCTCTATCTCTCTCTCTCTCTGTTTCTCTCTCTCTCTCTGTCTCTCTCTCTCTCTCTCTCTCTGTCTCTTTCGCTCGCTCCCTCTCTCTCTCTGCTCCACTGTTTGTCAGGCAATGTGCGTGCGTGTTTGTGTGTGTGTGCACAGGGGAGTGTAGGACTGGAGGAGTGGGGAGGGGGGGGGGGGTTGGGGGGGGGGGGGTTGCTCGTGCATGGGGTTGCCATGGCAACAGGCTGAAGTGTTCTGGCTCTAGCAGCAGCAGCCCGGTAGGAGAGGAAGACAGTAGCAGGGGAAGCAGGAATCATCAATCTGGGGGACATAATGGGCCTGCCGTACCTAGCCCACAAACAGACCAAATTAAATCTGGAGAGCCGTCGCAGCAACTCATTGCACGGGCCGCCACACACACACACACACACACACACACACACACACACACAAACACACACAACGCACAGGACACCCAGACCTCACAGAACATGCGCAGTAGGTCTCACACCCATATATCTCAGAGCACACACATCAAGGCACGCGCATGCGCGCACACACACGGCACGTACAGTTTCTCCAAGCACACGCACATCGAGCTTGTCTAGGCATCGCCAGAGAGCAGACATACAGTAGCTAGATGGAGTATGGAGCACTTTCTCTCTCTCTCACCACTGCGACACACATCACCGACCCTACGGAAGTGCACCGCAGCAGCATTGTTGGTCCAAGCAGAGATTCCCTCCCCGTGCAGAGTCCATATCACGGCTCTGTGGCGCAGTGGGAAGCTGAGTGGATGTGTCCTGTGGTGTCATAGCAGGCCTGGTCTCCCATTCAATTACCATCAGGACCCACCGACCCAGAGATCCAGAACACTGGTACAGTGGCCGTGCTGACCGACTCGTCGCCTAACTACACTCTGAGCACATACACAAGCACACATTGTCCCCGTACACACACAGACATACCAGTGGGGGCTGGTGGGAAGAGGTGTCGGAGGACAGGGTCATTGTAATGGCTGGAATGATTGGAACGGTGGTGAAGCTCCTCCCACCAGCCTCCTCTGTTACATCCAAACGCGCACTCTAATGGACATGTCCTTCACAGAAGTAACACATAAGCACACACGTGTCCTTCACACACTAATCTCAGCCCCCAGAAACAAATCATGAGATACTTTTCACACAACAACACATAAGCACAAATGCACACACTGTGACTCACACACCAACACGGACACAAAGTGCTGAAGGGTCGATAAGGAGGGTAGGTAGTCCGTTTTTAGGTGGGGGAGAACGAGGGGAGGATGGGGCGTCCTACTGTTCCAATTATAGCAATCTCTGGTCTGGGTAAACATTACTGCCAATACCACTCTCTTAACAGCATGGTCAAACTAATAATACCAAACCCGACACCCAGCAGGGGACATGTGTGTGTGGGCGGGGCTGTGTGTTTGTACGTGTCTGTCCACATGCACTCCATCACCCTCCAAAATAAAGAGTGAGATGCTTGGTTATGGAAACGATCTATTAGCACGAGAGAGAGAGAGAGAGAGAGAGAGAGAGAGAGAGAGAGAGAGAGAGAGAGAGAGAGAGAGAGAAAGAGACCGAGAGAGAGAGGAGAGCTCTGATATGTCATATATCTACAGTATATACTCATATATACCCTATACATGTCAAGGATTAGATTCTATGTCAAAACTATGCCGTATCTATACCGAATCCATATTATCCATAGATACGCATCTCATAATCCATCATATACTGTCTATTGTCTAATATCCCCATGAGTAATGGATGGATAGGTGTGTGCAGGGACAGTCCTCTGCCCTACAGCACTGACTCCAGCGATAATGAGTGTAGGAAAAGACACGTCCTCTGTGAGACTGGAGTTCGTCTGGTCAAACTCTATTTCAGGAAATCAATGACACGCACGCACGTACACACACACACACACACACACACACACACACTGAGATACATACACTCACAGAGACAGATGCACACAGAGACAGACACACAGTCACACACTCGACACAAACTGTCTCACATATATTCACACAGATGGACAAATAGACAGTCCCTCGTAAACGCACTCACACAAAGACACACACAGACGGACATATAGACTTACTCAAACAAGCACGCACACACACACAGTGCTCTGGGTCTCGATGTATCTGAATAAGTGATTCATTGGTCATTCATTTATACGGTACACAGTATAAACACACCTTCAGTGTAAGAGGCAAACGGCTCGGGCTCCAGGGAGAGGGAAGTGATGTCGGAGCACAGGACCTGGATGGGGTTCAACATCCTGGGGGAGGAGTCCGGGAGAGGGGAGGAGGCGGGGCCTGGTGGGGCGGGGCTCTTCAGGCAAAAGCCACGAGCAGCCCTGCAAGAGGGGGGCAGTAGGGTCTCCATTACACTGCATCAGAACCATCCAAAGGGATTACAAAAGGAGGGAGGGAGGGAGGGAGGGAGGGAGGGAGGGAGGGAGGGAGGGAGGGAGGGAGGGAGGGAGGGAGGGAGGGAGGGAGGTTGACTTGTGGTGCATCTCAAATGTCTAAAGTGTCTACTTTCCTTCATCTGCACTACTATGAAAGTAATGGTGACATTGTTAGTACTGTAGTGACTGATTCAAACAAATCATGCACGTTGTCATGGTTTTGTGATCATTGGTGATTTTATTA